>NC_034431.1:5304504-5366212 GCF_002078875.1 Numida meleagris | reverse complement strand
GCTTGATAACAATTAACTCGATTCTGTTGCTGCTGTTTAGAACCTGTGGGCCAAAGGGAGGAGTGGGATGTCTGTGTGCATTGCGTGTTTACAAACTTGCAGATGGTGCGAGTCCTCTGAGGATAGGTGGAGGAAGGCGACTCAAGGTGAATGAATGACGAATGGTGAGCGCTGCAGTGGAAGCTTACAGCTTGCTCCAGGTGTGATGGTGCTGATAGGAAAATCTGCACACAGGTGAACTAGAAAAGGAACCTGGGTGATATGGGCAAGAAGGTAAAGGACATAAATGTATCCTCGTTCATTCACCCGTGTGTGCTGTTTGTGGAAGTTACCGTTTATCAGTTAGTTCCCTGGTTCTGCACTGTGATGTGTCTAGAAATGCTCTGAGGAGCGATGCCAAGTGCAGTGGTTTGGAAGTCGGGCTGACTGACACCTCTGGCAACCAGCTCAAGATCAGCAGGAGCAGATACAAGATACTCGGTTGCTGTTCAAGCTGATAGTGCCAGAGAAATATTTAGCACATAGGTGACACTTTTAATCTTTAAAGTACTTCATAAACATTGGCTAATCCCACAGCGCAGTTCTTGGTTGGCAACCTGTCTGCCTTCATTGAGGAAGACAAGGCTGGAGGACGGTGTGAAGCGGCAACGTGACTTGGGCTTGATTTTTGTCAGGGCTGTATAATTCAGGCTACTAGATGCACTGCGGCATGTCGCTGGACACGCATCTTTTCCCCTTCCAGCACTGCCCTGCTGGCAGGGGCATGCCGTGGGTGCAGGGCAGGGTGCAGGGCAGACAGGGTGGGAGAGTTAAACAGAGACCATTGCAGTAATGGTGTGGGAGAAGCAGAAGTGACGTAGGAATCTCAAGATCAGCTTAACTCTACAGGTTTTCTTCTTTGGAGTTTGTGAGGATGAAGAAAAGCAAGCTTGAAGACAGCTCAACCCCAGAGAATGTAATTTTGAAAGGCAGGAGCCATCTGCATTTGGGTGGTTGCTGCTGGCCGATGGAGCAGGAGAAGCTCAGTGCAGTGCAGAGCTCCGTAGGCACTCAGTGTGAACACAAATGACCAACAAGATGATGACTTCAGACGTCAGCAGTTTGTTTTTTAGGAGGCAGTTAGCTGCCAGTTTTTGAGTAACTTCTGAGAAGACGCCTAGTGTAAGAGTGCACTTGTTTGCTGGCGCGGCCACAGGTCAGCCTTTGAGTCACTCGCTCCATGATGGACACCTGCTGGTGCCTATGGAGTCAGACTGCCCACACTTCCCTTCCTCCTCAGCCCTGGAAGGTTTCTGGTTATCCAGGACTGCAAGCCTAACTGCGGGAGAGATTGCATGAGAGTCAGGCTGAGACTTCGTTTTGGTAAGAATTACAGCCAAAGTTCCTGTAAGCTCTTGCTCACTCTGTGCAGCTGTGATATAGAAATTCACGTAGGTTGGAATTTTGTCTTTCAGCATGCTGCCTTGCGCACCTGTGATGCACTTTAGATCCACACTTGATAAAAAAGCAAATTAGAAGTGTAATTAGAAGTCGTTGGAGAAATGCTCTGAAACCACTAACGTAGTTTTGGTAAATGTGTCCTTTGTTTCATGGCTGTGGAAAATAGTTTCTCGGGGTCCTCGTTGTGAGCAATGCGAGGGGTGGGCTGGCAGCCCCAGGGCAGGCTTAGGGGTGGCAGTGCCTGCTGTCACTGTCATTGTCTGCGCTGCTGCTTGATTAATTGCCAGCCACCAAGATCTAAGAGCTGCGTGGAAGTGTCACGGCTTTGATTAACTTTATTTAGAAGATTCTGATTTCATTCTTGGGTCGCTTGTCTTTCCCTCCTTCCCTCTCCTTACACCATTGTTTCAGTTCTGTCTCCTTTTGAAGGAGTCAGCATTGCTGTGGTGTGATGTGTGGTGTCAAACCTGCTTCAGTTTCCAAGCGCTTGAGTAGCTAGGGCTGTGTTTTGCAAAGATTTGAGCATGTGTTCTAAGGGGGGAAACGGTTTGAACTTCAAAATATGCTTTCTATCAATTCAGTGTAAGGGTTTGACTCTTGTCTTAGGAACAGGTATAAGGAGAACTCTGGGACCATGTTGTCAAGGATGGTTACTTTTAAGGCCTAGGGACAGGTGTTAATTTCTTGCCTGTGAATGAAACTTTGTAAGCTCTTTGCTGAAGCTGATGACTTCCAGTAATAGGAAATAAGTGGCAGTGGATGATTTGCTGGTGGTCCTGGTAAGGTGGCCATGCTACATCTGGAATGGGGCTGTGTAGCGGCCACAGGGAAAGCAATTCAACAGGGTGGCTTGGAAGGCACTTACTGCAGTGATAAATATTTCATACAGGCAGTGGCCCATACCAGTATTTGTCTAAGCTGATGAGCCTTGTCCTTCACTTTTCCAGAACGCCTCAGATTATCCCGGGAACTTACTGTTGCATGACCAGGGCTGTGCTTGCACAGCTGTTACGTGTGGGGAGCCCAGCTGCCAGGCCTGGCCCCACAGTGCCCCATCCCTGCAGGGGCCGTCGGGGTGTCCAGGCCCATCTCTGCCTGTTGAGCTGCCCTGCGTGTCACCCAGCCACTCTGATGGCTGAACGTGGAGCTGCTGAGCTGCTTCTCTCTGTGCCTACCTAATGATTTATCTTCAGTTAGGCTTCTTTGGCTCTAATGTATTAAATTTTCCATAGATAGCAGAGCTATAGGCTCAAAAACTTGGGGAGGGAAAGCTACTTACTGCTTTAGAGAGCTCCTAAATCCCTTGACTTTTTATTGCAATCATCTTGCCAATTTTGGGTTATCTTCATTTCCTCCCCCCTTAATGAGATAGAAGGAAATGTGCTGAAGAAGTGCCTCATCCTGACAGGCTGAACGGTTCTGGAGGCCAGCTCACAGATAACTTCATTAAAGCGGTAGCCCAGGGGAAATTTGCCTGGGGGTAGCTTTGAGTGACAGCACGCTGCGTGGTTTACTCTAAGACTGGTGGCTTTCTCCTGCATTAACGGAAACCTGAGGAGTTCCAGATGTTGTCAGCCCCGAGAATGTTCCTGTAGCTTGTAAAGCTGCCGAGTCATGGCCTCCTTCTTGAATGATCTTTGGCGAGGTGCATGAAATCCCAGGCTGTGGCCTGGGCTGAAGCTGCTGAGCAGTACCCCTGGGCCCTTCTCAGTGAAAAAAGAAAGCACTGGAACGTTCTGCTTCTGGTGCTGGGCAAGGAGCAGAGCAGCAGGGTGGGAGCTCAGTCGGTTACACCTTGAGCAGCAGCAGAGTGAGAGATAACCGTGTGCTTGATGCACACAGATCTCCTGATCGTGTTGAGATGCTTGTTTTGGAGAGGGTTCGATGTGGTGGTGATAGGCAGATGGAGTTTCATCTTGCTCCAAATATTTTGGCTTAAATCTTAAAGCTTCATAAATAAGACAGCGCTTCTCAATAAACCTGCTTTTCTTTCCCTCATTTGCTTATTGGTTAAATGAAGAGTAAATCTGTCTCTTAATGCTTTCTTTTCTGAATCTCTTGAAGCAAAATGCTGTTGGGCAATTTCTACCTCCTACAAGAAGAAAAACTCTACTTCTGTTCTTGAACAGCTTCGCTCAGCTCTCACGAGAAAGGCAAACCTGTACCTGGGGCGGGTGAGTGCTTGTGGTGTCTGCTCCAGCCTGGAGTCTGCCCGCAGCTGGTGAGCGGGCCCCGAGGTGAACGCCGGTACCAGCAGGAAGAGAAGGGAGCTGTGAGATGACAGTGGTGGGGACAGCGAGGTGAGCTGTCTCACTTGGGGCCATGACTCCATCTTCTGAGAGTGCCCCGACCGCTGCGCTGCAGGCTAATGAGGGAGGGGATGTGCTGCCTCTCCTGTTGAAACTGGGGTGCTGTGTAGGAAGGAACGTAAGATTTGTATCATCAAAGGCCAAAAGCAAGAGGGAACATGATTTTGTAGCCTAGTGATGAGGGAACTCCCCTGGGAGGGGAGAGGCATCAGTTTCCATCTGTGCTCCAGGGACTGTTTATGTATTTTGTGTTGAGAATTGTTGGATAAAGCACATCCAGAGCTGCTGTCTTACTGAGAAGCCAACAAGTTTCTGGGGAATAATTTGGGAGTGAGGTTGGATAGCTAACTGCATTTCACTGCCACTGTGGTTGCTGTGCTTGGTTCGTCTGCTTCACCTATTGTTCTTAGGGAAGGAGAGGACTTCACTTATTTACAGGGGATCGCAAGCAGTTGAATTACTATAGGTTCATGTATTAATCCACTATTTCCTGGCCTTCTGCAAGGAAAATGTGTTAGCTTGGCCTCCTTCAGGTGGCTGAGGTGGCTGGGTGTCAGGCAGCTTTTTCCAGAAGCTGAGGTGGTTACTGGTAGCCACGAGCTGACTGAGGACCAGCTGTGTTTCGATCTCAGCATTCGGAAACTTCACGTCTAACTCAGTTCTTAGGTATCTAAATTGCTTCATGAAAGGATATTATGAAAAACCAGCAAGTTAGGAAGCATGGCTTCCAGTAAAGCTTCAACCACAAGAGGTTTATCAGAACCTTGGGGGTCGGGGGAATCCTGTTACGTGTTTACTAGTGAAGAAACTGAAACGCGAGGCATGGCTCCTGGGACAGAACATCTTTTAGTTCTTTCAGATGTGTAAAAGGTAGGAAAAGGGAAGCCAGGTGATCTCTCCATGAGTTGTACAGAACTAACTGCTTGCTATCAGGAATAGAAGCTCCAAGGGCGTAGGTGCCTAAAACAAGCCTAGTCCTGCAACATTTTGTTTAGATAAAAGATAGAGCGTTCGGTGGTAACCTGCAGTTATTTCGAAGTTCTCAGTAACATAATGAACCTTTTCTGTTCAGTTGGTGAGGTATACTCCAGTGACTTGTTATCCTCATGGAATGTAGGGTATATCACAGCAGAACAATGTGCATGGGCTGATGGTAACGGAGCTGCTGGGTGCTGCTCCTGCAGGCTCCTTGCACCGACTCCGTGCCCTGAGCCAGCGGCGTGCAGGCTGTGCATCCTTACTTGTCATAGCAAGGTGGTTCTGATCCGGTGTGTGTTCTTTGCAGGTGTTGTATAGCTGGGCTCTTTGTCCATACTGCTGGTGGATTGTTGGACAGGGAAGCTGTTTTGGTTGGTTGTGTTTTCGTTTGTGCAGGGAGTGATGTTTTATTAGCAAATACCAGTCACCAATAAGGCTATCAGCTCATGCAAAAGAGGAAGGGTCTGAGCTTTATATAACCAAATCTGTTCGCTCAAAGGCTTTTCAGAAGCAAATTTTGTGACTGCTAGAGGCTAATTACAGCAATATATATGCTGGCATTCTGTAGGGAATCAGAGTATCTTTGGATCTATCCATATGCTCCTTGTTGCGCTGCTTTTCAACAGACCTGAAGGCAGTTGAGGGGTTTGAGAATGGTGTGTGGCATGGGAGGGGTTCCAGCTCAGCTCCCCTCTGGGGGGACTCAGCGCCTGCCTTCCAGATTGCCTGCAGGGCGGTGGTGCAGAGAGCATGGCCTATGCGAGGCAGCAGGCTGCTTCTCTGCCATTCCATACAGCGCATAAAATGGCAAAGGATCGTAAAATCAGACTGGAATGACAAACTTAAAAGCTCTTTGTGTAACCCCATTTACATAAACCCCTTTGTTAATGAGTAATTTGTTTAGATAGCTGCTGAATAAACTCTAATCTGTAACTGTACATCTGCTCTTTTTGAGTATATCTTTGGGAGCCTAGGAAAGCATGTGTGTAATGCAGAGTTTACCCTATTTTCAACCTAGGCTTGCATTGTTTCTTCTCCTTGGGTAAACAGAGCACTTCAGTAAGCACTTGGAGCTCTGGGGTGGGGAACTTCTCGTAATGCTGTAGGAAGTGTGTGAGTTTACTGCCATGATGCACACGACTTTGGATACAGTAAGAATGGGACAGAACTGAAAAACCTGCCTCAGATATTATCCACTTCGAGACTCAATGGCTAGGAAGTGGCTGTGTCATGCAGGCTTCCCACATCTGGGGGGTGTGGATCTTGCTTTATGCTTCTTCTGACTCTTACCTGGTTGTTTTGTACTGCAGCTGTTAAAAGTAATTGGTGCTGTTCATCCTCCTTTCTGCACACCTCTGCACTGATGTACAGCTGAGGCAGGGATGAGTAATGCTTTTTAAAGAAATGCTACCCTAACCTTTCTGCTGGATGCGTAGATTGAACATTGTAATCTCTAGTTTTTCCATTGCATTGGAATGACTGTACATTCCTATCAAGTGATTCATTCGATTAACATAACTTTCCTACAAACCAGAATATCTCTTCAGACCCTCAGATGGGATCCTGAGCACAAACGCAGATACCTTGTTGAGAGTCGTGTGTTTTCCATAGCTGCACAGGTTGGAGTGTAACACTGTCCTCTTCCTCCCCTCACCGAGTGTGCCGAGTTCCCTCACATTCCATTGAAGTGACGTTGGAAAAGTTGTTTCTTTCTTCTTCCCCACAGGGACTTGGCAGTACTATTTACCCTCCGCTCACCAGCTTCCCTGGGACAGGGGAAGCCACACAGCGAGAGGGGTGAATGGGGAAGGATGACCAGAGCCTGAGATGGGGGCTGTGGTGCCGGATCCCCATCTTGTGAGGTCTGCCACCACCACGCTCCTGGTCGCTCTGCTTCCACTGCTGCTGTGGGTGCTCAGGATGGGTTTGTGTGGGCTGTGCTGAGCATGTGGGCTGGCTTCGTCCTTAGGCTGCGGGACTGTGCTGCTGTGTGTGCATCGGTGGGTCCTGCTGGTGGGAAGGACTGACTCAGTGCAGGCCTGTGATTTCTTCAGGAGGTGCACGTGCTGGCCTTAGCTGGGTATGGCTATCTCAGATGTCACTATTACTTAATCTTGAAGACTCTACCATATTTCATAACCGGGGAAAAGTTCTTACTTCCCCTGGGGCGGCTGTTGCATTTAAGGAATGTTTGATGAATACTGGAATAGAAACTCCATTTTCCTTTTGTACCTGATTTATAGAGATTCGTGCCGATGTGGCTGAAGATCATTTCTGGAAAGGTAAGTTCTCTCCAGAAAGCTCTCCCGCTCAGCACAAACCTCTGTGACTGTGCCAGCTCTGCTCGCCTCTTCCTTCTCCGCGCTGCCCTGGCTCCAGCAGGGCTGTGCCTGGCAAGCAGGGGCTGTTCCTCTGCTCGCTCTGCTGGCTGATGGGGAAGTCAGAGCCTTTCTGCACCCACAGGAAATTCTGTAAGATGCCTTTCATGCAGGGGCAGCAACATAGGTGTTTTTGTTGACAGATTTGGAAGTGGTTAGCTTATGCTAATGGATCTGGTTTGTGCTCTGAAGGTGAAGCTGAGTGAAAGCTAGCTGCGTGCATGGGCTGCACTTGCGTTCTGCAGCTCCAGGGTTGCGTAACTTTGCTCGGGTAAAGGGTCCTTCAGTTTTTTTTTAAGGCTGCTGCTGAATCCTGTTTGCCCTGGGTGGAGACTTGTCGTACTTCTAGCCCTTCTCACAGTGAGAGTGACCCATTGAAAATGGTACTTTCTCAACGTTGGGCCTCCGAAAGAAAACCAAACATGTTCAACTTGGTCGTGAAGGAGAAGCTGTATTTCTGCTCTTAAACTTGGCGTGATTTTCCGTTCACGAGCTGGACACCTGGGAGGGGAAAAATCCGATGTGGAAAGGGATCTTCGTGGAAAGATCTCAGCACACTGTGTGCTGCAGGAGCAGCAATCCCTGCCTGACCAAAAAGCAAGGCTCTGTGCGTCTGATGCCAGCGTGCACAAGTGAGGTTGCTAAAAGCGGGTTGGCTCCTGTGTGCTTCACGGGAACACAGCAAAACAAGGTTAAAAAAGTAACTTTTAGGCACACGCTGTGTCCTCCTCTTTCTGGTGGCTGACATCTTCCTGCGTTCTGCGGCGAGGCCGAACGGTGCTGGGGCTGAACTGAAATGAGCTGAGGGTCTATTTTAGTGCTATTATTTGATCTTAGCTGCTTGGGATTTTGATACGTGGTTTTAAATTTACTTGGACGTGTCTGAAGGATAAGAGATTAGTCTGTGTGGAAATAAATTTGTTGGGATTTGTGAGGGTGGAGGTTGGAAGGGGAGGACCGGGGGGAGGGAGGAACGACGTGCTGCCTTGAAGGCTTCTTCACCAGCCTGCGTGCTTCTCGTGATCTTTCTCTTCCCAAGAGAAGAGATTACAGCTGAAATACAAACTCTGGGTTATCTGGCTTCTAGCACTGAGGCGGGTTTGGTGTTACCAGCCTTGCAGTTGGTAAATAAGCTTTTTTTTTTTTTTATATCTCCATTTAAAGAGAGAATAGTGGTCGGCCTTGCGAGATAGCGGCTCTGTTTTCTTGCTGGTATAGTTTAAATTGATAGAAATCTCATTTATCTGCTTCTGGTAATGTATGTCCCTGGAGAGCAAGGTCATCACAAATGATACAAATGAATGAATAGAGGAGATCGGAAATGTGATCTGAAATTCCTGCAGGCTCGCTCATCTCGCACCCTCCGTGTGTCAAGGGAGACTGTTATTTACGTCATTGTGCCTTACATAAGGGTCTATAATGTGATAGCTTCTGAGGTTGTGTGGGTCTTAGGAGGCTCTTGTTTAATTGGTTCAGTATGTGCTCAGCAGAGAGCTACATAGCACTTCTGTATGACTTTGCAGCTGCATGGAAAGATTTTGTATTATGGAACCTTTATGCAGCTCTGGATTCCTTTTTTTCTTTAATATCATAATTTCTCTGATGTTGCAGCTGTTTCAGACTCCTTGGGTTTTTAGTACACGCTAAAAATGCAAAACAGTGGAAGAGCTCAGTTAACTTGTAAATTAGCTACCCGTGGCCAAGTAGTCAATATTTGGATAAAAGGTTGATATCAAAGGAAGGTACTGTTTGGATTGCAGCACTTCTTCCACGCTTTCTTGTATGGCTGCCATAAATCTGCCTTGCTCAGGATCAGTAAATTGCTTGTTAAATCAGCTTCCTACCTTTTCGGATTGTGCGCTTCAGAAGCAATGCTGCGTTTTGTAATTGCATTAGGCAGAGTACATGTCACTGGATAAACAGGACAAAGCTGGGTGTGAAGTCAAAAGTTTAAGCCCCTGTGCTTGCTTATGAGTGGGGAGCGGGTTTTTTTTTTTTGTGTGTGAGTGAACTAAATCTTTCCAGGTTGGTTAGAGTGATGGAAATGTGCGGTGGAAGCAAGTGCCCCGTTAAATGCCAGTTAGTGTTCTGAAAATGATCAAAGGAGGAGATTTGGGGAGGGGATGCCTTGGAATGATCCGGATTGCTGCTCAAACCAGGCAGTGCTGGCAAGTAGTGTGTGCTTAATTACTTGCAGGCCGTGTGGCACACGCAGCGCTCGGGTTACCTGAGCAACTGGGTGCTGCTCAGTCTCCAATGAGCAACGCGCTGTGCGTGCTCTGCTGCAAATGCAGCGCTTTGTGGCTGTGTCCTAATGGCAGCCAGCAAGCACCAGCCGGGCTTGTGGCCGCTCTGTGGGCAGCGCTGTGCCTGACATTTATGTCGTGGTCTTGTGATGGTCCAGGTTTAGAAAGCGAGCAGCTTGTTTTACTGGATGTGTCATTCGATACCCGTACAGTGCGAGCTCCTCGCTGAAATCCCCTCGTTGCGTACAGTGCAAATGGGACAAGTGCTCGAGCCCTGCAGCTGGGGGCAGGCAGCGTGCAGGGCGTGCTGTGCTCACTGCTGTGCTTCCCAGATCCCCGGCATGTGTGCAAAGTAAAAGTCTGAGTGCTTCTGCCTAAGCCCGTTGCTGTCCCGAAATCGGTCTGGTTGACCTGCAGTCTCCATTTACAGCATCGTATGTGCAAAAAAGAATTGGTACGCCCCAACCCCCTCCAGCATTTGTTTTGCTCTGTCCTTTTGAAGTCACACATGGGGTAACTTTACCTGAGTAGCAGGGAGCCCTCCGTGTGGGCACACGTGTGAAACCAAAGTCTGAGAACTCTCTGTGCCGGCTGCTTGGGGAGAGATTGTGTTTTCCTCTTGGATTTTGGACGTGGGCTATTGAAGTACATTGTGAGACGGACAAACAGCGCCTGCTCTGTTTGGTGGGCTCTGCCTGCACGAGGCAGAGGGACAGAGTGAGATCTTTATGAGAATGAGGCAGTGGTCATGGTGATCTGTTCCATATATAGTGCTTTTCTGTGCTGCCATTTAAAAAAAAAAAAAAGTCTTGTAAGGAAAATCAAATGCTGACTTGGCAGCCTATCCGTCTAATCTTTGGTAAATGCAGATGTGCATCTTGGAACAATTTACTCCTGGTTGTGTTTAGGGCTACCAGAGTGACTGTTTATTCCCACATATGGAGCATGGTTTCAGAAGGTAATTTAAACAAATGGAGTGCCACTTCCAATTTTTCAGGCTTCCAGCCTGGGAGCCAAAGCTGTTTGCCTGGCTCCAGCTCGCCCACCCTGGCTGTGTCAGCTCCCATGTGGGCTGCCAAGCTTGCAGAGAGCCCTCAGTGGTTCCCCCTCCCATTTCCATGAGGAAAAACCCCCGGGTCCAGAGGTGGCTGGGCTCTGCTCCGGGTCGAGGCATTGGTGTGGGTGAGGGCAGGCAGAGCAGTGCTGTGAGGCGGGGGTGAATGCATGGGAAAAACCCTGTCCTGTGCATTTACTGCACTAACTGCCTGTGTGTTTCTGGAGCTAGATGTTGTGCAAGCTTCTAACTACGCCTTCCACGTCTTTATCGTGGTTTAAGTTTGTTTTGAAATAGGAGTTTGGCTAGGTATTAAGTTAAGAGTATTAACAAATGACATCTCATGCAAGGGTTTGTTCTGCAGAGTCAGGTCTGGTGCATTTGGTCAGCGCTGGACACCGTCATACAGAATGTCATTTCCTGGGGAGGCATGTTAGGAAGGCTGATTTGTTAACAGAAAATATACAATATCTGTGTTGCATGTGGACAGCAAGAATTTATGGGAAATGCATATACCTCTGGGTTTTGTGGCTGTTGGACTGAACAGAGCTCTTAAATCGTATGAAGAGAACCTGCCTGCATGATTCCTTTGTATTAGACTAAGAATTTGATAATTTACAAGTATTTGACTGGGAGAGGTTGGTAGTTTCTCTTCCTAATGCTGAGCTGGAGAGGATGAGAGGTAACCAAATTTCCAGCGTAATGAAATCAACCAGCCCCATTCTTTGTTTCCTGGTGGAGCTGATGGGGAGAGCCCGCCGAGGAGCAGCAGAACACACTGAAGCTGCTTGGAGCAAAGCAGCTTTGGGAAATGGCCTGGGCATGATCTGCTTCCTTATTTGCACACTGAGTGGACAGGGAGCCTCGAGGAGTGGACATGCAGGAGCTCAGGTCTGAAGTGCTTCTTAGGCATCTGCAGTGATTCAGTCCATCTCTTCTTCTGTGCTGCTGCATCGCTCAGTGATTCCCTGAGCTGTAACTCCTTGCTCCCTGCCCATCTGTGCCCTACATGGAGTAAACAGCTCGAATACCAAAAACTCAGATTTGCGAAAGTTGTGCACTGCAGGCTGGTATTAAGATCCCCAAATGGATCCGTAGATTGGCTTTATTTGTTTGGTTTTTGTTTTCTTGCAGTTTCTGCCAGCATAAAAGAGGCTTTGTCCTCTGCAGGGCCCTGAATTTCACACGTACAAGGGGAGGCATTGAGCGAATTCCAGGCTGCGGCTTTGCTTCCACGTGCCCCTGCTGCATTTACCTGTATTTAGTGCCTGTCTCTGACTCAGTGTTTACTCTTCAGTATTTAAACATTCCCTAGAAATTAAATCCTTTAAGAACATTATTCTTCACACCAAGTGCTTGCAGAAGCCCAGTTGTGCAATGCCTACGCTCATGTATTGGCTGCTGTCTTACTCCCTCAGAATGTGATTTACAGTGTTAAAGCAGCAGCTACAACTCTGAGAGTTTCGGTATTACGATTCTGCAGGCTGCTTTCAAAATAGCAGTGTCTCCTGCTCTAAAAATACTCCATTATCTCTTGTTTTACTTTCTTTATTTGAGAATTTTGGTTGGTTGTCCAGCCAGTGAGAGCTACTACTGATAAGGAAAATCAGATTCTGTTGTTGGAAATGTCTTGTAGGCTTCTCTAGTGTTGTAAAGTGGAAGGTGACTCTTTAAGACATCCTGTGCAGCTATCGCTGTGAAAGGATCTATTGTCAAGCTTGCACAGTTATGAAATAAATCTAAATTTTAGGCTAATCACTGTGTTCCTACAGGAAAAAAAAAAACCTCCTTGAAGCTTTTAGGGGGAGAGACCATGTTCCCAAAGCTGCAAGGAACAGGTACTTGGTGCCTTCTGCTATCGCTAGCAACTGCTAGTGGAAATAACTGCAAAGGTTTCCTTGTCCCCAGCAAGCTATTAGTTTGTCCTTGGTGAGAGTGAGGAAATTTCTCACTTTCCTTGAGTATTCCCCCTCTCACTGGTTGGTGGAAATACCACTGCAGAAAAATGTGTTTATTTAAAGCCAAACTTTATGATGGAACATAGGCTGTCAACCGTGCTCTTCCTTTTAGCTGTTATAAGCTCCCCTGAGCGCAGAGGGCTGAAGGCAGCTGGGGGCTCTGTCACCCAACAGAGGGCACAGAGGAGACCTGGGAACATCTGCTGGCTGCAGACGTCAGCCAAGCTGGGCTGCAGGAGCTGATAACCTGGTGTGGGGAATCTTTGCAAGGCTGCACCGCGATGTGAGAAACACATCTGTGAGTCAGGCTGCCTTTGGCTCAGGTGCTTTGTCAGTCCTTAAAGTTCAGCAGTAGGTGTTCAGGGGTGGTTCGGGTGGGAAGAGGGCGAGTGGTCTGGAGAGAATGCTGAGAGGTAAGGACTGGCTCGTGGGTGGAGGGCTGCTCGGCCTGCACGGTGCTTCTCATCCTCAGGTTGCTGTGCCTAATGCAGAGCAGGCACCTTCTCGAGGCTGGTGGGAACTGGCTCAGCGATGACATTAGCACTCCGGATTCGCCAGCTCTGGCTCTTCCCCTCCCTATTGCCAACATTTTTCACATAGAAAAGGACTGCTCCCAGAAGGAGCATTTATATGGGTGGGAGAAGCTGCGTGAATTAAAGCAGCTATTGAATGGGTTGGCTGCTGCTGGGAGCAGATGACTCCTGATGGCTCATGCAGCGCCTTGCAAAGCAGGGGGTTTTCATCATAAGCGCTGAGGGCAGTGCACGTGTGTACTGAAAACATCATTGTTCTGGGCCTGGCATCCCGAGATGTGCTGATAGAGGGCGGGTTTGATGCTAAGCAGTAAGAAAGTGCAGTTTACATTTTGTGACGGGGCCACTGCTTATTTGTTCCCATAGAAACTGCCAGCTAATCACAGCAAACTGCATAAAGGCTGCTGCTGGAAATGCAGTCTCTAAAAATTTCTGAATACATCATCTAGATCTGGCATGCGCTCTGCTTCGTCCTTCACTTTCCTGTCAAAATCTCCATTCCTCCCTGCTAGGTACACTTGAGATCCAGTAACAGTAATGCATGTGGCACCCTTAATCACAAATGCAATAGTATCACCTTCTGATTGTGATCCTAAACCTACCAGCTGGGGAGAAGCATTTATTTGCACATAGGGAACTAGGAAAAGATGAGAGCACCCTGCAGGGTTTCCTGCCCTGCTTACAGCCCTGTTCTGTGGCCTCCCAGTGCACCCCTGGTGCTCTCCTTGCAGCAAGCTGCCAATTCACACTTAGTGCATCTGAAGTACTTACCTTCTAATGACCACATGCAAAACCTTAACTAGCTGATGGTTAACAGCTGCATCACGACTTGGTTTATTGGGTGAGGTTTCTACGAAACCAGAGTTATAAGTATTTCTGATTGTGTAGCAACCTGTATCTGTAGTGACAAGGAGATATTTGCATTTGGACAGAGACAATTGCCAGGGACCGGTCCCTCACAGTGTCCTTGCTGTGGTCTCAGTGCAACCACGTGAGCTGTCCCTCGGCACAGCACCGAGTTCTGCTGAGGTCCCTGGGAGCAGAGCTAGTTGGGGACTGCAAGAAGTGCTCGTAATTTGGTATTTTGCACAAGTTTCTGCTGTTTGGCAGTCTTCAAGCTGCAGTGTTATCATGCTGTAATTCCCTCTTCTAACTATTGCTCTTGGTTTAGTTTGAATATCCAAGTAGATTCACTTCACTATTATTAAAAAGAAAGGAAAAAAAAACCCCCAAGCCTAACACTTGGAGGCTTAGGCATTTATCTGTGCACGTCCGCATTCTGGAGCCTGGAATGCCATATTCCCAAACGGATTTGATGGCACGTGAAGTGGGAGAATGATTCATTGCATCTCATCCGCTACCACTTCAGATTTTCTCTGATTCTTCGGTGATCTGATGTGATGCAGAATGCTCTTGCAATTGTAACACCAGCACCGCGCAGTGGGGCTGGGCACAGCTCTGCGAGGCACCGGTGGCTGCAGGCAGGTAGGGGATGGCGACAGGGAGCGACAGGCTGCTTGGGTGTGCAGGATCACTGCGTGCAGGACGGGAGCCGAGGCACCAGTGCTTTGTGTCTTCTACAAGTTAGCTGCTGTAACCCTTCAGGACGTGCATCGGAACCTGCGCGGAGGCACGTCCTGGTGCTGGGCCAGCTGCTTTTCCTGCTGGCAGCTCATGGCACACCGGCAGCACGACTTCATGAGTTGCGTGGAGAAGTGCTCAGCCAAACCAGAACTGCTCTTGGTGCATGTATGTTGTCTTTAAAAAGCAGCTGCTGTGCGGTGGTGCTGGCAGTGCACGTGCTGGGCTGAGGCATGCTATTGTCCTGCCGGGGACCTCTGGACCCAAGTAGTGACAGTGGCAATGTAAATGCTGCTTAAAAACACTCACAAGCGTACGGCCTGTTTCTGAGCATTTCACTTCATGCGCACTGTCAGCTAGGTTTCTTTATTTTTGTACTTTTGCTTTTCAATAAACCAATTCACTTGCGTTCACATCTGAGTTACACTTTCAGCTGCGTACCTGAAATTTACTGCCTTTCCTTACTTGTGTTTGGATCATCATCGAGTTAGAGCACAATGACAAATCCAGGGCACCTTTCAGTAAAGCAAGTAAAACCTGCCTGCTCCGATATCCTCTCAGCTTCCAGCACTCAGAAGTGAAGGCTTCGTGTTAGAATTTGGGATGTTCTAAAAGTGGGGAAGGAGGTGGCCCTGTCCTCCTCCACCTTCTCCCCAGCAAGTCTCAGCATTGCAGCAAGCATGGCTTAGTTCCCCAGCGGGTGACCGGTGGCTGCCGCTGCCCAGCATTCTTGATGTGGAGCCTGCTGTGACAGATTTCTTCCTGCATGCGACTACATTTCCAAAACTGTGCTGCTAAGCAACTCTGAGAGCCCAGGGTCGCTCTAATGTAGTGTCAGTGAGTAACAGTCTTGTATTATTTCCTCCGGCTCTGCTGACTGCAGGCAGGAGCATTAGCAATAGAAGAAACACGATAATTACAGTGCAGGGGACCTTGGGAGCAGGTCTGGGCTCTGGCTCCGGCCCGAGCTGGGTGTGTTGGCTGCAGCAGCTCCACACCACTGCTTGGTTTGGGGCAGAGCAGTGACACATGGTAAAGAGGGTTTGCGCTCCTGCTTTTGCTTGATGCTCATTCTTCAGTGTGATTGTATTAACAAAATTTCACTGCTTGGACGCAGCAACACCTTTTATTTTTAGCAGTATTGGCTCTTGAGCAGCCGCTTCGTGTTTTAAAATGGCAATCTCAAAAGCTGTTCCAAATCAAACGTCTGAATGGTAGTCAGTCAGTTTCTACTAAAACCACCTGGAATGCTATAGACAAATGGGAGTTAGGTGTTGGGAAACTCAGTCTTGTCTTTGTTGAATGTTTATGTTGCAGTGCAACCTTGAGGCTGACCAGCTGGCTGTGCCTGAGTGCTCCTGTGCTGTCCCAGCATTCAGCACCAGTTGGGATGGGATGATTCTGGGTGTAATTCCTGCAAGTCATGGAGGGCCTAGCTCTCAGCAGCACGCTTCTCCGTGTACTCGGAACCGGTCTAATTCTCCTGATATTGTTCCAGCCTGCTGGATGGTATTGGATGTCGCTGGGGAGGCTTACACGCGTCATAGGTACTATAAATGAATTCACTGTAGTCTCCTCCCCTGTGCTGTCTCTGCAATTAAAGTAGCAGTGGAGAACCTGGTGCGTCAGTGCCCTCCAAGGCGATCTGCAGTGCTTTTGGTCTCACCTGCTTACAGCTGGGCGCTTCCTACCAGTGCTGAGGCCTGTCCTGTTCTGAGCATCGGCATTTCTTAAGGCTGTTAGAAGGCGTGGAATGAAGGAAAACCCACTGGATGTTTGAGTTTGCTAAAACCTCTACAAATGACAATTTGAAACACTTGAGCAGAGTCACAGACGCAGTCTTCTGACTGCACCTCAAGCAGCCTTTGGCCGCAGAGCCGAAGATTGATGCCTTTCTGTGGCTGGTGGCCGCATGCTGGGCACAGGGCTGAGCTCTGCTGGTGCCAGGCAGCTCCGCTTCCCAGCAGCACAGTGGCTTTCCCTCCTGCTCCTGCCGGCTCTGTCTCCAGGCAACCTGTCCTCCTGCAGGATCCCCAGCCCGTGACGTCCCTGCTGCTCCCCCCCTCCCACCTCTCCCTCTCAGCTTTTTCCATTGCTGCTGAGGTGCGGAGCTGAACGCGTGCAACTGCTTTTTGTTTCCCTCCTACGTGCAGTGTGATGTGCGCTTCTCTCCATGTGTGGGAAATGCAGCAGATAAAAGATGAGAACATCCTGTGTTGTCATCTGATTTTCCCAGGCCTTTCCTCCCTTCTCCCTGATTTAAGCATGTCCTGTGTCCTGACAGCCAGTGCTACACGGACATGGCCCAGCCTTGCTTATCTGTACTGAGATAGAAGTTCAGCTACTTAATTCCTTTATGAAGGAACATTGAAAAAACAACCTGAATGTAGTGCCCTGAAATGAAAGAATGACCTCTATGGAAAGGGGACCAAGATGGGCAAGCTTCCTCCCAGAGCTGGGTTCAGATCTTGGCTTCGCTCCCATACAGGGGCCTGGAGGCCGTGCAACAGCAGGGATCCACGTGGGCCTGCCTGGAATTGCTGCATTGCTGTCTGCTTGCCACGGCGATAGGACTCAGATGTTGTCTGCAGAGCAGCTCGTGCTTACTCAACCAGGATCTGCTTTCTCACGTTGCATTTGACAAGTTAACCAGCTTAGATAGATTTAAATGTGCCACCATGAGGTTCTGCACTAGCTAAAACAAGCTCATTCAAATACTGGTTTTAATTAACAAGTGCAATCTTTGTGCATTAAGTGTCGAGATTGCTTTTAATTTGCATAGAACCCACAGAGGTAGCTCTGCAGATCGTCAGCGGATCACAAGCTGAACCAGGGCAGGATGTGTGTCTGAATGCTCCTTCCTTTCACTCCAGCAAACCCACACTGTACTTGGCTGCCTCAGTAGATCCCACTGTAATTAATGGAGGGCCACTGTTAATGTTACAAGCAAAGGCTGCTTTCCCATTAATCATCTGTCTGATGTGTTTTGCACCTGCAGTGTGGGTTAGATTTGACCAGATACTGGCCTAATTTGCAACTTAATCTCTCTGAACTGATTAAAGAGTGCTCTGGTTTGGGAGATCTCAATTTCTACAGTGGAAAGCTTCTTGTTAGATGAGATGTGATGAGGCAGAAATGAGCTGTAAGGAAGAGCTGGCTGAGGGACAACAGAGGTGAGCAGAGTGCCTTCATTAGCTCCTGCTAACCCTTGCTGCCTTGGGCTTAAGCTCACTTGGTATCAGTCCATAGATATCCTGCCTTTATAGTCAAGCTGTGAAGTTCAGCTCAATCATGTTGGCATTCAGGTTTTCAGACCTCCTACCTATGCAATGTGGTGAAATGCAGAAGCTGGCTGGTGCAGTTCTTTTTCTTCCCAAGCCTTGCATCTTCAGTCTGAGATGATGTTTTCTGGTATTGCAAACGGAAGCATTTGCAGCTACAGAACCTCTAATTTGCTAAAGAAGGTTCTTTGGTTCTTCACATACTGAAACGGTTCATTCAGCTAGTCAGGGTCTCCAGTTGTTTCCCTTGTCTTTCTCTGGGACCTTACCATCCGCTGTGCTGTTCCATAGGCCTGGGATGCAGTTGGTATGAGAACGTTCAGCAGCCAGCGAAGGTAACTTGGAGTCTGTTTCCTGCTGTTACCCAAAGTGATGAAGTAATTAAGAACAGCTCTCCAGAACCGCACTGTTGCTGGTCTGTGATGCAAGGAAACAGTGACAAGTGAAGGAGAATACAATTACTGGAAGCCAGCTCTAGCAAGGCAATCAACCTGGCTTGTTGCTGGCAGAATATTATTTCTAACTTCCTGGGACTGCAGGAGTATAC
The DNA here is from genome assembly GCF_002078875.1 of Numida meleagris. Lineage (NCBI taxonomy): Eukaryota > Metazoa > Chordata > Aves > Galliformes > Numididae > Numida > Numida meleagris. The sequence goes on along the minus strand of NC_034431.1, from coordinate 5,347,907 downwards.
CTGTCGTCCCTTTTATCTTTCAGAACAGGGAACAAAAGAAAATAAAGGATTTGCATTTGGGATCAAGTCACTGTTTGACACTGACACTCATGCTGTGAGGCAGCGTGGTTCGGACGGAGCAGGCGTACAACTCCTGTATGCATTCGATAGCTTCTTTTTGAAAAGTGAAGCTGCAGCTGCTGGCGTGAAGTTGATGCTAAGCTGGAAAGGGAGGAATTGGTGCTTGTGCTGTCAGTGTGGCTAAGGGCTGGACTCCTAGAGGGTGTTGTGGATGCGTTTCCTCTAGCTGTGATAATTCTAGCAGCGTGTGTAGGCTGTTGTATATGCACTGAAACGATGAGGTTTCTGTACTGGTATACCAGGCTGTAGATGTGAGTGTTGTTTTTCTGCCTCTGTCATTGAAATTCCAGTCCTGTTCCCCTGGGGACAAGGAAAGGTCGTAGCAGAGTACAGCATTCACACAAGTGGAGTATTAACATCGCAGCAGACCAAGAGGATTTGGGCGTATTGACTTTTCTCAAAACCCTGTCAGTATATTCTTCACCTTGTGCAAGGTACAAGTCACTGCATTGATTCTGAAGAGGGATGTGGACGAGGTGATAACTTCCTTCCTGAGCAAATGCAACTTCTCTAGACACATTTTGGTCCACAGTTTCCTGCTTTCAGTTGCTGCCAATATTTGCATTTATGCCACCTCCAAAAGCCGCCGATGTTGCTGCAGAATGGCCTAGTTTTATCTGCAGCATCGCTTTTGGTTAGGTTCATTCTGCTGGTTAGTTAATTCTGAGGTGGAGGTGCCTCTCTTGCCCATTAGCTTGTCGAGGGAAGTTTTTCTGGTTTGATGACAAGCATGCTGTTGTCTGGCCGTGGAGGATGTCAGCTGGGAGTGCGTTTTTTTTTTTTTTTTCAGTTTTTTGTAGAACATCTTCTGACTAAAATTGCACAAATTGCCTATTTGTATCTGGAGAGATCACTGCTAGTGACCCTAAATACATAGGCAGACTTGTGTTGACAGCTTGCCTGACAAACGTGTCCCTCTGCCGTCAGAACGTCCATCCAAAGTCACAGAGTCGCTGCAGAGTGACATCAGACGGAGCTCCTGGCATGGGACGCGTCGTGCAGCAGCCCAGAGTTTGGGAGTTTGTTTTCGTGGCAGGCTGGTGTCCGTCTGTCAGTTAAGTGTCTCTGCATGTAGCTACTGTGTCTATTTGCTGGCTATCTGCGGAGCTCTTGACTTGTCAGTTCTACCGTAGAATGAAGGCAGCAGTGTGGAGCCTGAGCTCCAGTCAGCTGCAGTTACCACTTGGGCAGCTACCCCCTTGTGTTTGCAGTTTGCATCTGCTACTGATGTCACGTTTCCTGCCCCTGCTCTCCCCCTTAATTCTGGTCCCTGCCACTGGAGTTCTCCCAGGGGTTCTGTGCAGCTCTGCTATCTGCTCACTGCAGTACTTTGTAGCCCTCAGCAGCTGCTCAAGTGAGCTGGCTTTGTTCTGACCGCCACGTGTCCTTCTCTAAGCAGTGCATAGCTCCAGTTCCCCACCGATCACAGCCTGCCTCTTCTTTTTTGCACTTAGACTGGCCTTCTTCAGCTTATTTATTGGTTACTCCCAAGACCAGTATGGATGCCAGCTTTGCATTGGTTGCACTATGCCATAGGTGACGGAGGAGCTGAGTTCTGTGGACACGTTCATCTGTGGCAGACTACATCTGGTGAATGTTCATGGAGGCTTTCCTAGGAGGAATTTGAAGCAGAGGGACTTCTCTGAACAATTCTAGGAAATGTTTTTCCTAAACATGCTTTTTTTTTTTTCTCTCCAGTGCAGCCAATTTGTCAGTGCCATCTGTTGGCTCTTGCTACATTGAGGAGATCGATTGCTGACTTATGCTAACGCTTACTGGCACTATTGTTTTGTAACTGATTAGATCGATCACATGGTCATAGTCTGAAAAAGTGTGTGGTTTTTCCTGATTTTTAACTTAAGCCACTCTAGAAACAACTGAGCTGAAATAATGAAGGTGGTTTCTTTATGGAATAGTCATCCAAGCAGGAAACTTTAATCATAGATATAACTAGGTTGAAGTCTCTGAGTGTAAGAAGTGGTAGATGTTAGCCCAGGACGGAGTCTTTAGCTTTTTCTTTGCTCAGTACATGGAAGAAGAAGGAACGATTTCTTTCATGGCTTCTTTCCACTGCACACAGGCTAGTATTTCCTATCTTTTTTCTCCTCTCTTTGATTCTCTGAGAAATTTGATGTTCATTCTCAGTGGGTGCTTGGCCTCCCCAGTTGGCTCCGTGTGTGACTGTTCTGGAGGGCTCTGACAAAGCACTTAATATAGCAGGCTGCTGGGCACGGGCCTGTCTCTTCCCTGCGAGGCTGACGGAAGATCTGCCGGCATGGGGAGGGCAGCCAGGGCTGGTTGCCATTGCAGTGCCTGTTCTGCAGCCTGCCCGTGTGAGCCCAGTTGCAGACAGTGTGCTTGGTCCCTTCCGTGCGCGTGCAGTGCTGCGAGCTGTTCTTCATGGCTTAACTTCAGTGCAAGGCGGAATTTACAGGCAGGCCTGTTCTGGTACATCCCAAACTTGAGATGTAAAAGAAAATGGTGACACGGAGGCATTTCAGCAGCCAGGTGCCTCCTGCTCCGTCCTGCCCTGGCAGCAGGGATCTGTTCTCCTTCTTGTTGGCAGGGCAGTGGTGATTCAAGGAAGCATGCATCAACATTAGCCACACTTAGCTGATAAACAGGATGTCTGTATAACTTTGAATTCCTACAAGTGGGTATTATTTCCTACACCAAGACTTCTGCTCTCACCCTTGGCACGATCCTTTAGCTCCCTGCCCAACCCAGGGATGGTGATGGGCTAATCAGGTGATGGGCACTCTTCACCTGGGTCAGTCACCATGCTTCTGGGCTGCCTGGGGCTTTGGGCATAATAAAGCCAGCTCAGGGCTCAGTTTGGGAGGTTTTTTCGCTTGCAGTTTTCCTGATTTTCAGGTCTCTTTAAGGCTGACATTTTTATTTTGAGCACATGACTGCTTTTAAAACCCGCTTCCTTAATGCAGACTTCTCTTAAGAGCAGGTTGCCTGGCCCCCGCCATTCACACACGCCCAGCACAGCTTTAGAATCAGGAGAACACGGAGCAGTGTTCAGCTGGAGCACACCGGGCAAGGAGAGTGCGGAGATGCCATGGCCAAGCCCTCTGCCCCGAAGGGCACAGCCTCGTGGCCATCGGCTTGAAAGCTTCACCTGCTTTTTGCGGATTATTTTTAGGAACTTAACTTTTCTTCCAACTGACAGTTTGTTCCTCAAACTACTGGTGTGTTAGCTGGCTCCAAAAAGGAAGAAAATGAAATGTTGAAGGAAGTGGAGGGAACATTTTGTTAATTGGTAGCAGCAGGCATGCCCCAGAGCTGGCGTGTATCCTGCTGCCCGTAAGCTTCATTAACTTTTGATAAAAGAACAGTTAATTTTTCAGACTACTTTTTAAAGAGCGTTTCATTGCTTAAGAAATTAGATGATGGTTTTCTTCCACTTTTAATTGTAGCTGAACTTGTGTTTTATTTAACGATGTTTAGTCTTGCTCTCTCCTCTCTACGTTTTATGTGAAATTCACAGGGATGAGGGAATCTTAACACTCCAAGCAATTACCTGAAACCAGTTCCTTTTGCACAAATGGTGCTGCAGAGCCGTGGTGCCATAAATGTCGGCGTTCCCCTCGGCCGGAGCAGGAAACCCATCTGCCTGTGCTTCTCCTGTGCCTGTGGCTGGTGCGAGGTGTGCTGGTGGCTGCAGCAGCAGGCTGTGGGCGCTGTCGGGGCCGTGCCTTCGGCCCTGCTTCCCGCTGCAGGCCCGTCTCCAGCAGCCAGCCCGCCCTGCGTCACCAACACGGATCCGGTTGTTGCCGGCTGAAGCTGCCAACGAGGGCGGTGATTGATGGGAATTGTCTTGTGAGTGATGGGAACACTTGTCTGGGTCTCAGCTGGTAGCGGGGACGCCTGGCAGAGGGGAGGGGCGGGGGTGAAGCAGCACCCGGCTCTTCGGACACTGCTCGGTGGAGGTGGGTGGCGATGGGCTGTCCTCCTCCTCAAGGTGCATTGCAGATCTCTGCCAAGCCCGGTGCTCTGCCCCCCGCAGCATTTCTCCTGGCCCTGTGGGACGGTCACCCCGGTGCGAGTGCTGTGCTAATGTACATGGAGGGTGCTGGTGCGTGCTGTGATCCATCGGCTCCAACACAGTGCGGTTAGAAGACCGGTAAGAAAGCATTAGCAAAAGGACCGGGAATCCCAAGAAGTTCTTTATGGAGAAAATGGTTAAGCACCTGCTTGGGTGCTATTATTATGCAGCTTATGGAAAGCACCCATGCTTTGTGAGGGAGCTGGACTTGCGGCCCCGATTCTGGGGCTGGATAACCTGTGGGGTCAGCCAGAGCGCGGGCAGGAGTTGGGCATCCAGGTGAATGACTGAGCCTCCATCCTCTATGCATTGCTGATCTTTAGATGGAGTCAGTTTGGCTGATGTGAGCCCTCCTTTTCGTTGAAATCCTGAATCATCTTTCAAGGGAAGGAGGATAATAGCCAGCTGGGAAGTGCAGGAGTGGAGAAACCAACTTGGACTGTTCTGGAAAGCCTTTAACTACTCCTTCGCTCTGGAAAAAAGGCATCCAAGCATCTGACACAAACCCCACAGAGCTCCTCTGCCAGCCCCCAGCCCTGACACTCCCTGCGCGGTCCGTCCCTCTGCGGGGAGCACCGAGGGGATTTCCTACTTCCACCCGTGCCTTGGTGAGGAAGCCCTGAATTTCCTGAAACTGGAGCACGAGGTGCTTTCCCCAGGCTTTTTCAGGAGACTTTTACCTTTTATGTTACTGCTGTTGCTGGAGGCATTTGAATTGAATGAATACGTTTGGAAGAAACTCCTTCAGAAGTGCCTGGTCTCTCCTCTTTATCATTTCAGAGGACAGACTCAGGTTTACTCAAGGGCCACCCATTTGGTGGGAAAGCAGGAGCTCTGTAAGAAGGCACTGCTGTGTTAAACCTTCTTACACCTTCTTACACAGGTGTTGGGGTGGCAGCATGGTTCTCTGCCCTGCGCTATCAGAGAGGAGCAAAGGAATTCTGTTCTCTTCTGCCTGGGCTCACTACTGAGTTGTATCCCTTCACATGCTCTGCGTACCTTGAACTTGGCCAGAAGTGTCAGCTCAGCTCAGATAATTAAGCCGGGAAATGAGATTTCCTTAGAGCAAATATACAGCTGTGAAATAAGTAAGGAGCTTAGGAGTGCTCCAGACCTGTGGATTCTCATTTAAATATTTGTGCCTGAAAATGACTCACGTCTCTGGGTAGACATCTTGGCTTTGCTCTTGGAGGAAGCTTCTCGCTGTTTTTTTTAAGCATCATTGGTTTAAGCTTTACAAAAGCTTGTTCATGTGAGGCAAGTCCTTGGTGAGAGGCATGCGGTGAGTGCTCCCAAGCCTCCTCTGACTCTCCAAAATTTTCCAGTCGACTCCTGAGCATTGTCCTCGAAACCTGGCGGCGTGGAGCCCAGCAGCACAGCTCACAGCCGCGCAGTGCTGCGTGTCTGCAGGGCCACGGAGGACACGGCCAGCCCCGGACACGGCAGCAACTTGTCACCCTGTTAATCACCGCCCGTTAGTGCCTGGCAGCGGCGTGCAGGGGCTGCTTGTGCTGCTTCACCTTGTGCCTTGGCTCCAGCCCTGCTGCTGCCAGCTACTCCTAACGATGAGTGCCAGCCCTGGCTGCTTTACAGCTTCTGTTCTTGCTGTAGTAAGCACGCTCGGTGACTTGCACGTCTGGAATGATTCCTCTGCTCCGAGTTAAGTGTTTCAAGTGAAAAAAACAGCTTGTTGTACATAGTGCCTCTTCAGAGTTCTGCTCGCATGCAGGGCAGCTATTCTTCTGGCAAGGATTTTCTCATAAAATACATAGCTTAATTTTCATTTGCTTCAGATCATTCCTTAAAAGATCCTCAAGATAATACTGTTCCCCCCCTTCCGCCACCAAATAGTGCCATGGCTCTTAGAGCATCATTTGGCATCACACTTCGGGTTTGGCACCAGAGGAGGAATACCACCAGAACCCAGACCAGCTTGCTGCTGGCCGTGTCTGCTTTCCTCACTGGGGCTGGCATAGTGCTCTGCACAGTGCTCCTGGGCCACCCCAGGCAGGCAGCAGCAGTCCTGCAGTGCTCCCATGCCCAGTCTGCGACTGTAGGGCCCCGTGCTTGGGCTTCCCCTGCTGCCAACACCTGTGCTGGGTGTGAAGGTCAGGGCTGTTAGTTTGGAGTGCGTTCCAGTTTCATGTGGTGCAGTTTCTGCAGGCTGACCCAGTGTCAAGTCCTACCTTCCACCAGGAATATCTTGAGGGAGAAAATGGGACTTCTGTATGCTTTTAATCCTGACAGCCTTCAAGGGTAATTGATTTTTCAGTATAATCATAGAATGGTTTGAGTTGGAAGGGACCTATAAGGGCTACCTGGTCCACCTCCTCTGCAACGGATGGAGACATCTACAGCTAGATCAGGTTGCTATATGTATTGCAAACGACTGGACTGCAGAAGAAGTGGTGATTTCAGGAGTAGTGCTTGAATTTACTGAGCTGAGAAGTGCCAAACCCCAGTGCTGCTGAGGCGGTGATGGCACAGTTCCTGCAGCAGACAGCATGCAGGTGGTGGTCCTGCCAAGGAGAGCCAATAGCCCAAACCATTCTCTTTTCAAATTGTCATCCTTTATGTAGTGCCTTTGAAAAAACGCTCCTATCCCTGGGGCAAGTGTCTGATTCCAAGGCAAATAATGCTTTCCTTGTACCTCAGAGCCTCTCGTTTCTATAGGTGTTGTGTCTGCTGTGTCACACCTGTGAGTTGGTTGGACACCGTCGCTCCCTGCAGCACGACTGTTGTGCTGTGTGCGTGTGCCTGCAGGACCAGGACATTCCTGCTGGTGGTATAAAGGCAGAAAGAACCTACAGCTGGCCTCTGTGCAATGCACTTGTCCCCACCCCTAGTGAATGCTGGAGCCGGCTGCAAGCTCATGTTTACGTAACTGGGCTTCAAGCTCCTGTGTCACATCTTTGCAATTGTGCATCATCAGCACTTGTGCCCGCAGTGCTGCTTTGCATGCCCTTCCCCTGATCTCTACGTGATTCTGCAGTCTTGTCAGAAGTCCTACAAATCACACGTCAGGAAAGCAACCAGGAGAACTTGTGTAAAAGTGGCTCTTTTCTCAGGGAAGGTGCAGTCTCTAAGCAGAACAACTCGGTGGTGGATGTTAATGCAGCCCACAAATCTTGAGCTGAACTAACATACTGTAGCTGCTGTCTTGCACTGAGGTTTGTTGGTGGCTGAAGTTTGGTTTGCAAGCAGCAGCGCAGATGTCGCGTTTGCTGCTCACAGTGGTGCAAGACTTGTCAGCTGCCTGGCACCCCCTCACTGCTGGTACGTGTCAGCCCCACTACGGTAAGCAAGCCACGGTGTGGGTAACGCCAGAGCCCACTGTTCTGGTGCCTTTCCCTTTCCTTCATTGCCCCCTGCCCCCATCTCTGTGTTCAGAGCTCCTGGAGCTTACTGCAGAGCTCCCAGAATCTCCGAGGCATGGACTATGAGATGCTGTTTTCATCCGACGTTTAGCACGGCATAGTCTTATGTGCGGTGTTTGTTTTTTTTAAAAATGGTCTTCCACGTATGTGATTGGATAAATAACCTCTTTTTTAACTTTTCCCCTTCTCCTAGGTTGCTATAAAGATAATTGATAAGACACAGCTGGATGAAGAGAATCTGAAGAAGATATTTAGAGAAGTTCAGATTATGAAGATGCTCTGCCATCCACATATCATCAGGTTATATCAGGTAGGAGCACTCTGCAGCAAGTTTTCCCTCCCTCTACACTGCAGCTTCACATTATATAGTAGTGCATTCTATAGGATTGTTCCTCTATTTCTCCGAGGTGAAATACTGGGGAAGTCCTTTACGTTTTCAAGGTCTCAAAAGTACTTCAGTGAGAAGGGGACAAGCAAAAAGTGTGGCTAATCCTACTCTTTTCTGGGAGATCACACTTCCGCTGGGGGCTGGCCCCTTGCCATTTCTTTATGGCTATTGTGTGCTTTTCAGCTTCCCACTTGAAGCCGGATGTGGGCTACCCTTCTCAGTTGAAGGGAGAGAGTAATTCTTGTCCTCTAGCAGGACTGAGAGCATGCTGCTCTCCTCTCCCTGCACAGTTCCCCGGTGGTTTGTGGACTTGCTGATTTGTTCTGTGCTTTCTTGGAAGATGATCGATAGCAGTGGCACACCTGCTTTTGTCCGATGTTTGCAGACTTTTTTGCTTCTTTGGCATTTTTACTCTGCAAACAAAATCACCAGAGACAGAATCCACGTGTGCTGCTTTTTACACACGTATTCAGCGTGGTCAAACAGAACAGCGGGGAGGTTGCAACAGGCCAGAAGTGAGCAGAGTGATGGGAGCAAAGAAGTAAGGGAGACCAACACCTTGATGAAATGCTCAGTGCTATTCTGAAAACTGATGGATTGCTGAGATACTCCTTCTCTGAATCTTTTTGATTCAAGGCCTCACACAATTACTTACAACCAAAGAGTGTTTGAGAGCTGTGTACAAATTCTCTTCTGTTGTGTGCAATCTGATTTCTGGGAAGCTGTAGGAAAGTGTCTCCTTATCAGTCCCCCTCCAGAGCTGACCGCTGACTGCCAGGCTCCTGCAGGACCACCTGCCATCTGCTGCAGCAGTACAGCTGCCCGAGGGCTCACAGCCACAGCCTGAATTGGGAAGGGAAGGAGCTTCCATCCCAGCTGTGGTTGGGAAATCAGCTCCTCTTTGGGCAGGCCCACACATTGTCCGGGGCCCTTTATCTTGGGAAGGTATTTCAGTGCAAGAGACTAGTTAAGATGAGTAACCTGCTGTTTGTGGCTTCCCTTCTCTGATGGCAGGCAGTGGAATGTGGAAACTTGAAATTCTGGGGAAATAGTCGGGGGTTATTTCCTTCTGTAATGGGATGTTCATGCATGCATTTTAAGGGAGAAGTTAAACCCTCAAGAATGGTTGTGCCATTCCTTAGAATCAAACTCTTGTCCATTCAAGACCAGTCTGCTTCTGATCTGTGCCTGGTGGATGTAAGCAATTACTTGGACTCCAAAGAGTTAAAACTGAGTAGAAGTGAGAGAGGTTAATGTTTAGCTATTTTTGCCAAACGGCCAAAATTGAGATGCCTACAGCAAACACTGCAGAATTGTGACACGTTAAGATACTTGGGAAATGCTTCTTTGAGGATTGATTCCTTCATGCTTTTTTTCTTGCCCAAAAATCCTAAATAAAAGTCACTAAAACCTGGGTTTGGGAATTCAGAGCCTTTCTTTGTTTTTCCTCAGGAATCTGATTTTAAAACTGTGTTTTGTTGAAAGTGTAATACTTAAAAGGTAAAAAAAAAAAAAAAAGGACAAAGGCTCTATAATAATAATAGTCATAAAAGATTTTGTTCCTCTGGAAAAAGAAATATGCAATATTAAAAAACAGACAAGCCAAAAAGACCCACTCTGTTTTCTGGACGTGTTGCAGAAGGAATACAAATTTTCTATCGTGTTTCTTTTTGCATGAAGCAGTCTCCTTTACCCATCCCTTTTTTGTCCTTACGTCCAGGTTATGGAGACAGAGAGGATGATTTATCTAGTGACAGAGTATGCTAGCGGAGGGGAAATATTTGGTAAGTACATTTATTGCATTCTTTAATCAGATAATGCACTCAGTTAACTACAGTAAACTGAAAATAGCTGCCGTGCTCTCTTGTTTCAGTTGAGAGATGCCCTTCAGCCTGAGAACTTTCCATTGACAAAGGGGGTAAAAAAAAATGATGCCAACTTAATGGAAAAATAACTTCCATAACTTCTGCTTCTTCTTTGGGTGTCACTGGCAGGTGGTGCTGCTCCTCTTTTATGCAGTCTTTAGGTTAAATAAGTTGCAGCAGTAACCAGTTGCATATGATGCTGAGGGCTTCGCTTCCCAGCGAGTCATCTGAAACTTGTTGACTGCAGATCAAACGCTGGCACGTGTTAGCAGCGTTCAAAATCAAATAGGCTCCTGCAATTCTGTAGCATTTCGTTCTTAAAAGCGTGTATTTTTTAATTTTTTTTTTTGAATATCAAATGTTATCTTAGCATATATTAGCTGCATTCATTTTAAACTCCATTGTCTGCTAGCAGGGTTTTGGCTGAGCTTTCTTTACCACAGATGCTATTCTTCAGTGCATGCACACACACAGAAGTATCTATGCAGCACAATTGCAAGAACTGTTGTCTGATTTATTGGTTTGTTTGCTCTCCATTTTGTCCTGTTCAGTCAGTGCAGGCATCTCACTTTTGTTCAGTGCCTCTTACCCTGCTGGAAGTGAAGCTGAATGCAATAAAAGATAAAGCTCTTGGTGAGACAAGAGAATTAATTAAAATTATTAAAAATAGGGCAACTTTAGCTGGGAAGTGCTGATTCCTAGTGAATATAGTCTCCTAACTGTTCTTCAGGACCCTTGTAGATGGTTGTCATACTTTCTTCTCAACATGGTCCACGTCCTTCACCTTCCTTCTCCTTTGGGAAGCTGACAGCAGAGGGACGATGCGAGTCGTGGCTGGTGCTTGCAGAGCATGGCTGGCCTGGTGAAACCCTGCCTTTGCCCAGCTGAGTCTCCCCGTTGTTTACTCAAACATTAATCATGGTGCTGGACGCTCAGCAGTTCTGAGGGCTTGTGAAACTCATCTGACGTTGTGCAGCAAGCCATAATTGCAGCACAATCATCTGAATGTGTATCCGACGCTGCCAGTGGTTATGAGACTTAACTTGTATGTGGATCACTGCAGGAAAGTATGAATTCCTTTTGACTTTTTCTCCCTCTTCTGTTGAATTTGGCAGAGACAATTCATCCTTTTTTAAAATCCAGAACTATGTGCAAGCTCATATGCAAACTTGGAATGAATTCTCTTGGTTACAGAAATAGCCTTCTACATGAGTTGAAGTGAAAAATCTAATTGCTTTCTGAAACATTTTATGCTGTAGTAAATTCAGCTCATTAGAATGGCTAATTCCCATTTTAGTGCCATGCATTTTATCCTCATTCAGAGCTGGGAGCAGACAGCCCAAGCGCTGCCAGTGACGCAGTAGCTGTGATGTTTTTCCAACCCCTGGCTGCGAGGCTGTGCCAGGCTTTTTTGCATTTCCAGGTCCTGCACGAGGCCCAGCAAGCCTGCAGCATTAGAGCAGAGAGAGGAAAACCAAAGTCTCAGGTTTCTGTAATCAGAGTTTCCTGAGTAGCCATTAAGATTTTGCTCTAAGAGAGGAAGCAATTTACTGGGAGGAAACAGCAGCCCATTTTGGATATGTTGCCTTGCAGTTGTTAGCATCTCTAGCACTGAAGAATCACGTCCTCGCATTGCCCAGGGAACATCTCCCTGCAGTGTGGGCTGCCAAGCTCGGTGGGTAGGTGGGCCTGGAGAGGCACTGTGCAGCCTGAAGAGCCCTCGAGCTCAGCTCTCACAGCGTGGCCAGCAAACCAGAACAGCGTCAGCTTGCACCCTCGCAGTGCGGCAGCGTGTGCTCCAGTGTCAAGGGTACGTGGGAGAAAAATGCCCATTTTCATTGGATTATCTGCCACCTCCTGGGCATGGGATACATCCCCTGTATTGAACACGTGTGTGCTTTGTCCTTCATCTCTTTCTTCTCTCTTAATATCTGTGTGATGGCCTTGATTTTCTGTGCGCTGAACGCCCGATGTAAAGCTGAGTGCCTCATGTAATCTGAGTTACATCATTACAGCGCCGTGAGCTTCAGGTTCATTTGAAGCAAATCTAAGTTGTTTCTCTCTGATGCTTTAAAAGACCACTGAAGGCTTAAAGTGGACCTTGCAGCTGCAGATATCCCACAGGCAGTAACACGGGATGGAACTTTCAGCGGAACAAGTGGCAGTTTTATCCCAGTGGCTGCTGTGTGAGCACGCCAGTCAGTGCTGGATGCTTGCCTCTCTTGTCCCTTGTCATGCTGAGCTCTGCAGGCTCTCCTCAGCTAGCACCTGAGAGCTTTACAGCTCCTTTATCTGAATTTCCAGTAAAAGGGCTGTGGTGGGGCTGATAACTCCTCCAGCAGCCACACTGTGTCCTTGATTCATCCGTCACTGGAAGCGTTCTGATGATTCACTTGGTTTGCACTGCACTGTGTGGGGACCAGGGGGAAGACTTGCTCCTGCTTTTGCTGTGGACTTAAGCAGCAACATCCAAACTGTCATTCCTGTCACCAAGCATGTTTTGTGTGTGGTTGGCTTGATGGTTTGACATTATGAACAAATGAACGTCACCTGCTAAACATAGGATGCTTTCTGCTCTTTGTCCCAGGTCTCTCAAGTGTCTTTTTTTTTTTTTTTCGGGGTCAAATAGAACAGTCTGTCTGATTTTTGCTGCTTAGCATGAATGCTGAAAATCATCCCCAGTCCTCACTGCCCATCCCACAGCTGGTGGATGTGCTGCAGCAAGTGGGCACTGCCCTGCCCTGGTGAGCAAGGGATGCGCTGCCTGCAGGTGGGCACCGGCCTTGCTTCCCAGCCAGGCTGCTGCTAAGACCACAGGGCCACCAAGTGGGTTCTCACAAACTTTGTTTTCTTCACCATAGGCTTACACTGTGTTTTTTGTAATGCAGAGACTAGCATCAGGTATTTCAAGGAAGTCTGGAGAAAAACTGCTTTGTTTTTTTTTGTTTTTTTTTTTAAAGCTGTGAGATGAAATCACGTGTTGCTTCCTCTATGGAAAACACCCAGAGATCAACTCCGTGCACCTTTTCAGCTCGTGGAGGACACGGTGACAGAAGCATTTGGTGCATAGCAGCCGGTGGCTCCTGGTTGCAGTGTGCCTGAGGTCAGCGCTCTGGCTGAGCCTGTGGCTGCTGCTGTGCCCTCTTTGCAGGAGGGGTTTGTGCAAACTAAGCTTGCAATAGTTAATTTTGGCCTACAGTTGCCCTTGGTGGTATGCAGAGTATTCTGTAGCTTCATTGTTCCTCTCCTTCCTCTGGAGCTTGTGCAGAAATGTCAGCGTGCTTCGAATGCTGCGCCTACATGCGGAGTTCAGGGACAGGCCCCTGCTCCAGATTTCTTCGTTAAATGTGAAATTTCATGTCTAACCTATAGGGACTTTTTTTGCAGCCTAAGCAGCACTGATAACGGGGAAGCAGCATTTTTGGACCGAGTGGGCAGAGCAGCTGGCAGGGAGCGTGTAGCACCTGATGGCAGCAGGGCTGAGCCCAGGGCAGCACCCAGAACCAGGATCTCCCTGGACCCTCCGAGCAGCTGCTCGCTGTGCAAGAACCCCTTGTCTCCACTGGTTCTGTGCTGAAATAGGAAAGATTTTCCTCTCCTGGGTGCGAAGTGTAACTCCAGCTGTGTACTTCTGTACTTTGTGAATGTTTTCAGTTTGTATCTGAGCCTGCACTGGGCAAACATACGCATCGGAGAGCCTCGTAGAAGCACGTGTGCTGCAGTAGCTGGGTTTGATTTCTTGCCTGTAGGAGAATCTCTTTGAATGCTTTCAAAAATGTCGAGAGATTGGAACTTTGCACTTGGTTTTAAGAGCGCTTACTGCATCAGCAGGCTGTGTTCCCAGACTCGAGAGGATTACAAATGTGAATGACCTTGACTTGTTTAGAGCTGAGCTATCTATTAATCAGCAGTAATGCCTGAGTTGGTGCAGTCCCTTTCTTAACTGTGCTCGTCACCATCACGGCTCTTCTGGGCGCACAGTGTGCGACCATGGGAAGGGCTTGGTGAAATACGATGGGACTGCATGAGAGTAAAAGATGCTATCAATAGCAGGGGAGATAAGGGCCACACTGGCATTGGTGGTGGACTCCTTTCCTCAACCCTGGTTCAGATTTGCTCGTGGAATATGTTTATCCAGTGAATAAAATGCAACTGACAAGTTTTTGAAACCAGCCTCACTCTGTTGCACAACAGCAGTACGAGCGCAGAGAAGAGGGCTGCTCTTCAGTCAGAAGCAGGCAGAACTGCTTTCATGTGTCTCAGTAATTAGTATTTACTGCAAGTCAATTATGTCACAGGTATTTTTAATTAATGGGTGGCTGGCAGGAATGCAACCACCTGATGAGAAGCCTTCAGAAGCGATTTATTTGCATGAGCTTCAAGAACAAATATCCCTATCGAGCCCCCCAGATTGAGCAGAGTTTATGGGGTGGAATGAATCTCTTCAGCCTGGTTTTGTCTGAGAGGTGTTGGGGTCAGCTCAGCCTGAGCAGCATGGCCTCTTGAAGTGGGTGGGGGGATAGCACTGGGCGTTCATTCCTCATGTTCTGCCCTCACTTGGTTCTTGGAGCATCATCACAGCAGGTTGCTGGCTGTGGCCTGGTTTGGGGACATCGTGGGAACCTTCCTGCATCTGGCTTGCCTTTTTTTTGCTTCTTTTGAGAGAGAAAAAGAGCACAAGTGGTGCAAGAAGTATCCATGTCCCCCAGTGATTCCTTTCTGAGCCGCCTGCCCATCCAGGTTACCCTCCTGCATGCCATGTGGTGTGTGGGCACAGGCAGAATGAAGGGCAGGCCCCTTGTGGAGCTGTCTTCAACTCTGTAATTGCCAGTTCTTTTTGCTGGCAGAGCTGTGTTCCTGTTCTGCGATGCTCAGGAGCATGCTTTTGTCCCTCCTTTCTCTGCCATGTTTTACTGCCCGGCTCTGCCCCGTTTGCCCTGACTTACAGGGCAGGATGATTAGTGGCTTCTGTAAGCCTGGTGCTTTGCAGCTGTAAGCGGATTGATTCCAGGCTTGTTGCTGTTGGATACCTGCCTTTGTGATCTCTTGGGTCAGCTGGAGACTTCTTCTGTCCATGTTTGCAGTGGTAGCTTCTGTCTGGCCACAGACGCTGCCTTTGGGTGATAGATTTTTCAGTGAAATTCTTGAGAGTATTCCAATTTTCTTAGTAGAGGTACCTTCCATTTTCACAGTAAAGTGTGTTGAATATTACAAATATATTTTTGCACCAAATATCGAGAGATTGGGAATTTCTGTGCATATTGTGAAGCATGAGGGGCACTTCTCTTCGTTGCATCACAGAAGTAAAGATACTCCTGAAACTGCTTTGGTACTGAACTGCAGCACTTGCAGTGGGTGCTTGTGTGCATCAGCATTGAGGCAGGACTCGGGCAGGGCTGCCTTGCAGGGTGCTCTGTGTCTCCCAGCACCAGGACCCTGGGCAGACGTGCAAACTGCTCGAGCAGGGCCAGCCTGAGCTGCGGAGAAAGCAAAGGAAAAGGTTGAGAAAGTTGTATTTTTATTCTGATGTAGCAGCAGATTTTAAGACCTTAGGCTTCCCACAAAGCAAACTTCTGGTTGCCCAGCTCCCTGTGTCGATAAGCGCTCTGTTCTCTGCTTTGTCCCTCACAGATCACTTGGTGGCCCACGGGCGCATGGCGGAGAAGGAAGCTCGGAGAAAGTTCAAGCAAATTGTGGCTGCTGTCAACTTCTGTCACTGCCGAAATATAGTTCACAGAGATCTCAAAGCAGAAAATCTTCTTCTGGATGCTAACCTTAACATCAAAATAGCAGGTGAGCTAAGACTAGCGGTGTGGGAGGAAAGCAGCTGCTTTCAGAAGTTAATAAATGTAGGCATTGGCTGCTTCCAGGTATTCAGAAAGAAGGAAACACAGTGCAGCTAAAGGAAGCGTTGGATTTCTCTGTGGCCTGCTGCCCAGAGCTGGAACTGGCAGGTTATAGCCAGCAGATTTATATCTCCCTTCAAGAACTGCAAAATAATTTTTTTTTTTTTTTAAAAAAAAAGCAAGTTTGGCTTCGTAGGCGAATATGCACCTGTAGACATTGCAGTGTTTCAGTACACGGGGTAATGGCCAAGACAAATAAGAAACTGACCTTATTTTGAGAGCTGTTGCCAGGTTAGGATTTCTTCAAAGCAGGTCAGACCAGGTGAGAGAGAAAGAATGGAAAAGTAAGTATAACAAAATTTGTGGCACAGAAGCAAAGGGGAAGAAGTAGTCTTGGAATAATTTCACTGTCTTCCTCTGCCAGACTAAGAAAATAGCCCTAGTGACTCGGGCATTTTGTTCATTGCAGGAGGAGAAGCTGAAGCTACTAAAAAGCAGGCCCTTTCAGTCTGTCCCCAGTGTTCTGCTGGTGTTTTGCAGGCTTCTTTTTAAGATTGTTTTAGATTTAGGCTGGATATTAGGAAGAAATTCTTTACTGTGAGGGTGGTGAGACACTGGAACAGGTTGCCCAGTGAGGTTGTGGATGCCTCCTCCCTGGAAGCAGTCAAGGCCAGGCTGGATGGGGCTGTGAGCAACCTGGTCTGGAGGGAGGAGTCCCTGCCT
Source organism: Numida meleagris (assembly GCF_002078875.1). NCBI lineage: Eukaryota > Metazoa > Chordata > Aves > Galliformes > Numididae > Numida > Numida meleagris. The sequence goes on along the minus strand of NC_034431.1, from coordinate 5,331,534 downwards.
GGAGCAGGGGGGTTGAAACTGGATGATCTTAAAGGTCCCTTCCAATCCAACCCATTCTGTGATGCTTTTGCTAACAGCTGTCCTTTCAGAGAGCTACATCCTGGGCAGTTTGTGGGCTGACCTAGCACATCTGCTGTCTGTTCCTCTTGTATGTGAGAATGAGCCCTGGCTGTTGAGCTCTGTGATGTACTAACTAGACCTGACTTCATTTAGATTTGTGGGATTATGTAGTAACTGTATGAAACAAGAGGATTTAGTGCTGCCCTGGTCATCTCATTTCATGGGCTTTTGCTCTGGAACAGCCAATACTTACATTTAATTCTACTAGAGACTAACGCATACCAGAGTGTTTTTGGAAAGCACTTTGTTACCCCCACCCTGTCTTAACAGGCTTCCTCTGAGGGCTTGTCAGCTTTCACAAGGGTTTGTAACATGAATTAAAAAAACAATAGTGCCTAAGACTGCAACTTACTACAAAGCTTTTCAGTCTGGCAGAAAGGCTGCTCGGGAGGTGTGTGTAAGCAGCACGGTATCTGCTTTATGCAAACAGATGCACTCATGATTTGAGGCCATCATGTGTCCGAGGGGTAAAATGTCATCTGTGTGAGGGAGGAAGGGTTCCCTGCGAACTGGAGAGATAAAAAACAACTTGAAAACTAACCCTGGAAGAAACTGGAATGCAGCTGGATCTCCTAAAGAAATGGCCACGTGAGCACGCTGACAAGTTCAGTGAGTGCCTGAAAATCGTGGAGGCTTTTTATCTGGGGAAGCTGGAAACTGTTTTCTTTCCAAATCTCTCCTCCCAGAATGGTCTCCAGAAGGTATTTCCCACCCTGGTAGTGGCAGTGTTTTACTTGGCAGGAAGATGGAGCAGATTTGAATAGTAGCCTGGAAAAGCTGATTTATGGTATAGGATTTTCCGAGTATTAAGTTTTGTCCCTATAACTCATCAATTGCAGCTTGACACCAGAGCTTCTATTGTTTCAAGAGCAGAAAAAAAATAAAAGAAACGATAGCAACTGGTCGCTTTCACTGTCGACCTTCCAGAATAAATACTGCAGACATGTACAGAACCTTGTTTTGCAGGGTGGAGGATCAGCAAAGCCTTTGCTGCCCAGCCTGTTAACACTGTCAAACTCTGGTCTCTTCAGTAACACGCTGAATATATCTGTGGCTTCAACCAGCTGAAGCAGTGTGCCTTCTGAGTGCTCTGTTTGGCAAACTCTGCTTGCTTTTTTCAGACCCTTCTGGTTGCCATGCAGATTGCCTAGCACAATGCTGTTGGTCTTTCTGCCCTGCATTTGCAGCTTTGTATTGCTTTTACTCAGCGTTAGTTAAGCAGCTGACGCTTGCAATAAGGAAGCAGGCTGATGCCGCTGCTTCCACTTGGTGGTAACTAGAAGCATGCTTATTTTTTTGATTGATTGTAACTGTACAGCTTTTCCATAAACAGTACAATACGAACGCCATGACCCCAGTTCTCGTTTTCCCATGGATGCCTTTGCTCCCGCGTACCTTCTCAGTCTGAGTCAGTAGCTGCTGGCACTGTGCTCCCTTGTGCTCCCAGTCAGAGAGTTCAGCCAGGAGTTGAGATTATTGCTAAATACCCAGGCCTCCCTAGGATATGATTTCAGACAGGAATCCGATCTATGCATTGCTTTGCATTCATTTGCAAGAGCTTGCTCGCTCCTTTGCCTTCAGAGGATAAAAGTCCCTATGCACAGCTCTCTGGGGCTCTGCTCCAGGGTGACAGGAGGGACCGGACCCTCTGTGTTGTAATGCAGAGATGGCTTTTAGGTATTTTCCCTGTATTGCATCATCAGGAGGTTTTTGGTTTGTTCCCCCAAAACACCCTTTTCCCTTTGCTCTGTTTGTGGAGCGGGACCTGGCTGCTTCCCAGCTCCCCAGTGTTTGGATTTGCTGTGTCTTTAGACTGGGGTGACTTGTCATTGTTTATAGTAACATTTACTTCAATCTTTTTGTTTGTTTGTTTGCTATGGGGTTTGGGAGGTTTTGTTTTTTTGTTCTTTTTGGGTTTGTTTTTTTTTTTTCTTTTTTTTTTTTGCTGTGGCTTTGATGTTCCCAAATGCTCCCTCCTACCTTGGTGGGGTAGGGGAGCTTTAGGTGTGCCATTTCCACCTCGCTTGGCTGCAGTTCATTGAACACTGGTGGCTTCCAGAGGGATGCTTCGAGCCCCAAGCTCCGTGTGGAGCAGACACAACTGCAGCTCCCATAGGGACGAGCTCAGCTCCCTGCAACCGGAACCTTCCCCTTCTGCCATCCCACAGCAGATGCTTCCAGGAGCTGCTGCTTCAGCACCTTTCCTTGCAGCATCCCTGCCTCGGACTGCTTCCCAGAGGAGGCACTTTGCAGAGCTGCTCTTTGACCATCTCCTCCCCACTTTCAGTAGGAAAAAAGTGAACCTGGGGGCTGCGTTCAACCCAGCGCAAAAGAGGAGGAAAGTCCACTCGCTGCATAAAAGGATGAATAAAAGTAAACCAGAACAATTTGTTCGAAATATCACTAAATTGCAAGGTACCAAAACCCCAGTGTGTTCTTGCGTGAGTTTACAGATAAACTTGACTATGAATGCCTTGCCACTAGGAGATGGAAATTAATTTAGTGCTGCTGATTTTATTGCTTGTTCTGGCGGTCGTAGCTCAGACACTTGTTAAAAATCCCACCGTAAATGTGAGGCAGTAAATGAAAAGCTTACCGAGGTGGAAAAGACAATTGTGCAGCTGTCTGCTATGTCCCTCAAATTCATCTGCCTAACATTGTCTTTTCTTGTGTTTTGGAAGTTTGGATTATCCCATTTCCTCCAGTCAAAACCTCCTGGTTTTGATACTGCAATGCCTTTGTAGTCGCTGTGCTCTGTTTGGAGCAGGGGTCTGCACCGTGTTGCCTGTCCTCCACATGGCTCAAGAGGAACACACTGCTCTAGGGGGGTCTCTGGAAGCACAAATAGTCTCCTTGGTGAGGTTTTGCCTCCCGTGAGGATGGGAAGACAAGCTGGCTGTAACCTGATGGCTTAGAGTTGGCAGCTGTGTGAACTGTGCCCTGCTGCAGCCAGCTGCACCCAGCTGTGCCTAGGTGCTGTGCTGGTTTCTGCTGAAGTTCTTTGAAGGAGAGGAAAGTAGTCACCTGGAATTAGGTCATGGAAAATCATGCAAGGAAATGGAGGCTGCAGGCAGCAGCACGAAGCAGCTGCTTATTGCGTGCCAGCTCGGTGTGCTGAGCACCCTGCACGGAGGGTTTGCTGTGCTCTGTGAAGCTCTAGGTGCTGGTGGGAAGGTTTCTTTGTCCTAAAGGTGGTCCCTGATTTCCTTTCAGCAGGGTGGCATCGAATATTGGAGGGCAAACTCGCAGTTCTCTGGTTTAGGAAAGCAAACTTTCATTGATAGCTGAAGAATGCATGCTGAGTTCCTTATCTTCTGAAGCATGGGTAAAAGGTTTTAAGGAGCAATAAGCAGAGTAAATTAAGATGAATGTTCCAGATGAGTGTATATTTATTCCAGGAAATGAGGGGAAAGAGGGATGATGTGTTCTGGTGACAGGTGAGCCATGTCAGCTCCGTGTTATCCCAGCTACGCTGCAGTTAGGAACAGCGATGAAATCAGAAACAACACGAAGCTCTTCATGAAAGTTTTGCTAATTCCTGCACCTGTGCCATCTTTTTTGGCTGCTGGTTTAATTGGTCTGAATTTGCAAACAAAGTGTTTCCAGCTTGCCTTCTTTTTTTTCCAGGATTTCTCCTGCCACGAAGATCTGCTGCTCAGGCAAATGCTATGAAACGTGTCCTTGTTGCTGTGGGTCCCCATCCACATGCATTAGTGTCACTCACCCTCCTGCTGTCATGCTTCTAGCAGAAAAACAGGCAAAGCAGTCTGCAAATAGCTGTGGTACAGCTCCTTCTGATAGAAATCGCCTTAGGGTCACCCTGTCCACGGGACGTGGAAGCCCCTCTCTGACTGTGGATTTGTTTTTATTCATCTGAGACAAAAAAAAGAGGAAGGATTCCTTATTTTATAAGGAAAAAGCTCACCTCTCTTGAGTGCAGACAGTTGTTTCTTTGCTCTTCCAGCACAAGTCTCAGCTGCGTGCCAGGGGTGGCAGGTTAATTAGCGGAGAACGCCCTTAGTGCCCACATAAGCTGATGGCTGACTGCCCATAAGATTAAGACCTTTATTTTAATTTCTCTTTCAGGATTTATTATTTGCTGCGGGTGAATGACTTGACTTGGTTCGCAGAGCTGCCCACCAGCACTGAATTTCCAGTTCCATGTAGTGCTTTGTGGAAAACAATTTGATTTACTGTTCTTTTTCCCTTTGTCTGCACTCTGTCTTTATTGGCAGCTGCCTTGGTCCTAATGCAGTTGTGAAGCTTGTCATCAGACAAGCTGAGGGTTGGAAATTAGTGCCTAGGTGTACGTGTGGTTTCTTGAATATAAGCTGGAGGCCTCCTTCCAAAGCATTCACCTGGCTTGCAGCATCTCTAGGTGATCTGATCACTAGTTTCTCAACTCCAGCGTGGAACTCACGTTTGAAAAGTGAAGAGCAAGTCTTTCAGATCTCTGTGTTCTCATAAGCAAAAGCAGTATAGCTGTACTATGTGAAGCAGGCCCAACTTGGAGTGTTCTGCAGCAGGTTGTGTAAATGGGGTCGATTTTACACTGTATGAAGTGGATATGTGACTTATATGTGACTTCAGTAGACGCAGCAAATAGTCTAAGTACCATTTGTTTCCAACAGTTGTACTGGATCACATTCCGCTAAGCCGTTCTCTTTATTCTTTCAGACTTTGGGTTCAGTAACATCTTCACACCCGGACAACTGCTAAAAACGTGGTGTGGGAGTCCTCCCTATGCTGCCCCGGAGCTCTTTGAGGGGAAGGAATACGATGGGCCCAAGGTGGACATTTGGGTATGCAACGAGCCTCTTCTACTTGGATTTCATTTGTGCTGTTTGTTTGGCTTTGCTTCTTGAGTACTCAGAACGAGAAAAGAAAAAGAGAAGGGTGTCCAAAGAAATACTTGTGCTCTTGGGTTGTTTAGCCATGGGCTTCTGAGGCTCAGAAGGAAGTTTAAGTTAAGCATGAAGGTTAAAGGAGAAACTAGGGTGGCCCAAGACCGAGATGCCACAAGGTCCTTTCCAAGGATTTGCTCTTTCTTCGTTATTTATCATTTTATTTAAAGAATGCTTATTGCTGTGAACCACAGTCTCTCCCCCCGCCGTTGCTGACCGCCCTCTGTCTGACGCAGAGCCTTGGCGTGGTGCTGTACGTGCTGGTCTGCGGCGCTCTGCCCTTCGATGGGAGCACGCTGCAGAATCTGCGCGCCAGGGTGCTGAGCGGGAAGTTTCGCATTCCGTTCTTCATGTCCACAGGTAAGGCTGCGTGCCTGCAGTGCTGGATAGGGCTCTGTTCACATCTCTGCTTACAGATCGTTGGAAACACTTTGATTTTAATATACGAGCTGATTTCTACGCCAGGTAAGCGGTGTGCCAGGAAGCGCATCAGTTAGATAGCACGTTGTAACGGAAGCAGAGGTGAATTTTGAATCTAGAATTTGGAAACTCAGAGCTTGACTTCCACGTGTACATAACTGCAAGCTGTAGAAAAACGCTAGCAGAGAAACATCCTTAGTAAATTCTGGGAAGTGTGAAAGCTAAAAGTGGAGTAGTGATGTAGGAATATAGAAGCTTTTACTATATCTGCTTTAGACAAGAAGCTTTTTACAGCATTGTGGCACATTAATTTCCTGCAATAGCCCCACCACAAGTGAATGTCCACGTCCTGTTTCTGCAAGTGTGTTTCTGAATGTCCGAGTAATAAATATTGTTTCTGAAAAATGTGATTAATTCTCAGGTAAAGTCAACTTCACTTAAGAGCAGCTCATATTTTATGATACCTTTGGGTGGAAAATTTGATGGAGGATAAAAAAAGGCACACTTTTTTTTTCCTTCTGAGCTGAACATCTCATCAGACTCGCATGCTCTGAGTCAAGTGGTGGTGCCATGCATTTCATTGTGGCAGCTGTCTGGGAGAGGTGTTCCTGCAGGAGCCCAAGCCATGGCAGCTGTGTTTTGCCCTTCAGCCCCACAAGCTGGTTGCATCCATTGGATGGTGCAGGGCAAGGCAAGCAGGGACAGGGTGTCAGCATGCCACCTAGGGGTGCTGGCAGACAGCACAAGGGTACTGTGGCCTGGCTGGCTTCCTCCCTAGCATGGGGAAATCCTGCATGAGGTAAGTGTAAAGGGAGCATGCTGACTTATGTCTGTCTTGGCAGTAAAAATTTGCTCCAAAAGTAGTTTCAGATCACATTTGGAAAACTGTCCAGCCAGTAAAAACAGGCTCTAAGTTAGGATGATCTCATCTAGAGGGGCAGTAGCACTGGGAGCTTGGCACTGGGAGCTGATGCTACCATTGCTCTTTGTAGCTTCAAAGAGGGGAGATGCTCCTGAGCTGGGGTGGCAGCAGCTACTGAGGTGTCTTGAGAGAGGCTTTTATTCCTGTGCTGACTGATTCAGACCAGCGCTTAGCTAGAAAGCTGTGGGTATTCATTGACAAATACAGTCCCTTTAACTTTGAGTATCACGCTTTCATTAGGTCTGGTAGAGGCTGTGTTCTCCTGTCCTCTCAGCTGCCTACGCATAGCATCAAATTTCTGCAGCTAAGTGGTACATGGAATGGGTGCAAGGTCCAGAAGGAGAAGCAGTGTCTTTGCTACATTTGACTTCCTACAGAGAAGTTGCTTTGAGGGAAAGACTTGCTATTGACCTTGTGGCACAAGGCTGCCTGCTGCAGAAGTCTTGTTCCTCACTGTGGTTACTCAGCAGTCTGTTCCCTTGCAGAATGTGAACATCTGATCCGCCACATGCTGGTCTTGGACCCGAGTAAGCGGCTCTCAATGGACCAGATCTGCAAACACAAGTGGATGAAGCTTGGGGAAGCTGATGCAGAGTTTGACAGGGTGAGAAGTTGAAGTGAGCCAGTGTGTGAGTGGGACTTGCTCAATGCATGCAGGACTGCCACGGTGTTCGTTTCAACTGCTTGGAAACTCCTGTTCCAAGCACTGGTGTACTGCCTTCCCACTTTGTCTGCATCCCCCTTGTCTTGGTTTCCATATCATCCTTTGACTCCGATTACTTTATTTTTTTTCCCCTTTGAACTGATGTACTGTCAGCCTTCAAAGCTCATGCCAGCTCGCAGTCTGAGCCTTGTGAATTGGTTCTTCAGAGCAATGTGACTCATCGCTGTGCCTTTGGGAATGTAAGCACTGAAGTCTGTATCTGTGCTCTTACAGCTGATAGCAGAGTGTCAGCACCTGAAGACAGAGAGGCAGATGGAGCCACTGAATGAGGATGTGTTGTTAGCGATGGCAGAAATGGGGCTGGACAAGGAACGCACAATTCAGGTAACACTCCACAGCTGACCATTGTGTGCTGCTTCTTCCAGTTGGACAGCAAGTGTCTGTTTGTTGCTTATCATGTCTGGTAACTGAGCACAGAATGGAGCTTATTTTGCTGCTTGATGAAAAGAATTGACCACTTCTTCCTTTTCTTCCTTTAGTCATTAAGAGCTGATGCATATGATCACTACAGTGCAATCTACAGCTTGCTCTGTGACCGTCTGAAGAGACACAAGAATCTGCGCATTGCACCATCTCCAAGTATACCACGGACCGTGACCTTCCCCACCTCTGCTAATATCCAGGTAGATCCTGCCTGTGTAATGTTCTTTCAGCCCTGGAAGGCCAGACAGTCCCTTACCCATTAAGCTTAGACTTATTTGTGAGCGTTCTCATTGTGCCAAGAGTGCCAAGTTCTTCTGTGCCTGAGAACCTTGTGTGTATTTAGGGTTCTGTAATTGTGAGCCTGTTGACTGTGGGTTTACCAAATATTCTTCAGACAAAATCTAGTCTTAGTTTACCTAGTGATAGAAGAAGCAAGGTGAGGCTTACAGGATGGGAGATAAAGTTCACAGACCATGACCGCTGCATGATGCTTCGACCTCAACTTGGGGTGCTATCCAAGAAATGAGTATTTGCTTTAGTAGAGGCTAGGTCATAAGAGAAGCAGGAGAGATGCTAGCTCTGCATGAACAGAATTGAGGAGAGGGAGGGAAAATGAGGCAATCCCTTAAGAATTAAGGATGCCTTCAGTAGCTCCAGGGTAATCTCTCTTCCCAGGTGGTTAAGTCTGTTCATTGGTGTTAGTCCAAGGGTGATTATAGCGGGGTTGTAAGAGATGCTAGTTTCATGTCTTCTGATTTTTGATCCCTCTGCTCAGCAGACAGAACAGGCAGGCAATACCATGAACATCAATGTGCCACAAGTCCAGCTCATCAACCCTGAAAACCAAATTGTGGAGGTGAGGTACTCCCCTTGATGACCCCAGCAAGTTCTTTTCCCAGATTTGCATTGAAGCCTTTTGATTGATTGATCCTTACATTGTGTTTCAACATCTCCCATATTTTGCCTACCCAGACTGATGGAACAATGAACTTGGACAGCGATGAAGGGGAAGAACCATCACCCGAAGCTCTGGTCCGTTACCTCTCAATGAGAAGGCACACGGTCGGAGTAGCCGACCCACGGTTAGTATTGGACTCTACCTCCTCAATGGAGGATTAAGGGCACTTTTCCTACTTGTAAACCTTCTCTTAGGTAGAATTCGGGACAGTGCATTTTAAGCTTTCTGTGATCTCTTATTAACAGGTGTGGATGAGTGTGTGTATCTGTATCATAGCTGGTATCAAACTTCTGGTTTTCTGCTCCTGCTATGAGTGGCTTGGAGTTATTTCTGCACACTCAGTTGTGGCTAGATGGGGAAAGAAATTCAAGGTGTCTCTTTAACAAAAGTATCTTAAGTGCACGAAGTATTAAAACATCCTAGTCCCATTGCACAACTTGGTTAGAATTTGAGCTGGAGATGAGGATCTTCTCTTCTGCCTGATTATAGCTGTGTTGACCACTGTGCAAGCCAATTTCTCACCTAAGCTGCACTGCTATCGTGTCCCAGCTGGAGTCTTTGTGATAAGTGCTTTCAAGGTTAATACAAAGAGCAAACGCTGGAAAAACATAACCCAGAGGGGGGAAAAGAAAGGACTAATGAAAACTGAAAAGTGGCCTGGTTACTCTCTGTGACCATTTTTCAGTGCAACAACAAGCTTGTTTTGTGAAGGGGAGCTGGATGTACTGAGCCCATGGGTGGTTCTCCATGCATTGTTGCTAAGTCACCTGTCTATAAATATGACTGCACAGGACGGAGGTCATGGAAGATCTGCAGAAGCTCCTGCCTGGCTTCCCTCGTGTCACTCCTCAGGCTCCATTCCTGCAGGTGACCCCGAATGTGAACTTCATGCACAATGTGCTGCCTAGGCAGAACCTGCAGCCCACGGGTCAGCTGGAGTACAAGGTACTGACCCATGCACTTGCTCCCTGCAGCCTGTGCCACACGAGCAAATGTATGGTTGTGCATTTGTGCTTTTGCTTGCTCTCTATCTGCCAATTCCTTGGACTCCATAAGCTTCAAGAGTTACAGTCTTGCTGCTGCTTGAGGTATGATTCTGGCTGGTTACTTAAACTAAGAATGAAAGAACACTGCAATATGAAATTCATGAATGTGCTGGGGAGAGAGAGGATTTTGCTGCCTGGTTTTGGAGATGCAGGGGGTGGCCTGCCTGGTAACTAAAGCAGAATGCTAGGAAATGGAGAGTTAAACACAACTTTTCCACTGACACTGCCTCTGTCTGCCCCACTTCAGCTTGGAGATACTGATAATTCCTCATTTCTCCTGAAGCCCAAAATGCTTCTCTTTTCTCGTGCTAATTTCTCAATTTGTGGCCTTGGGTGTCAGGTACCAGAAGGATCTGGTACTTGATTGGTAACTGCACTGTGATTGCTTCCCAGGAGCAGTCCCTGCTGCAGCCCCCCACACTGCAGCTGTTGAATGGCATGGGCCCTCTGGGGCGGAGAGCATCTGACGGTGGAGCTAACATCCAGTTACACGCACAGCAACTGCTGAAACGTCCTCGAGGTCCATCTCCGCTCGTCACTATGACTCCAGTAAGTAGCCAGAGGAAAGAGCAGAGTTGGTGGTGTGCTTAAAAATATGTTTTCCTGGAGGTGGAGATGACAGCCTTCAGGCCACAGCAGACAGAGTAGTAGACTTGGGCTGCAGTACTCATGGAAATGCAGCAGGGATTGTGCCTGCTTGCTGCTGAAAGGATCCCTCCCAGCTCAGGAGTGGTGGGGTGCTCTGTTCCCTCGTGGGACAGTTTCTGTAGCCTCCCGTGGCTAGAAGCTGAGATGGTATTTCTCTTTGGAATTGACAGAGGGTTTGTGAACTTCTTACTACAGTTGATTTTCTTTCCTATTGCGGATCTAATAGAGAGAAAACTGAAATGTCAGTCTTGGCTGTTAATGCATATTCTTTCTTCCTTGATGTATCTGCATCAATGAATTTTCCTGGTAGCACCAAAAGAAGCGGCAGCCTTGCACAAGCAGTTCTGTATGGGGGAAGGAATGTGGGAAGGGGTTCTTGGCTGAGTGCCCTATAGCTGGCATATGTCCTTGTGGAAGCCTGTTTGGGAAGGCCAGGTGTCCGCTGTGCGGATGGGACCACGTTGGCTGCCTTCTGGAGCCCATGGCTTCTCTTCTCTCTGCAGGCCGTCCCAGCTGTCACTCCCGTGGACGAGGAGAGCTCTGATGGGGAGCCAGATCAGGAAGCTGTGCAGAGGTAACCCCCAGTCTGTTAACATTTGCCCTTATTGCTCTCAAAGAGGCTCACCCTGTGGTGTTCCACTGCTGAATTAAAACACGAGCAACCTCATCACAGGCAGTGAAGTTAATTACAGTGAAGGCTTAACACTTCTCTTATTCTTGTGGGTGTTGATTACTGCAGGCAATTATTCCTCTGATGCTACTAGGTGCTTACAAAACTGGATTTCCCCTGAAATTCTGTGAGCTGTTGAAGCAGTATGTTCTCTAGAAACTCTGAAACTGCTAAACTCCTTTGCTTAGTGTGCACCAGCATGCAATCCACACTAACCTGCAAAATGAGTGCTAAGTGATTCACCCCTCCCTGCTGAGTGCTGGAGGTAGGAAGATCTCATCTGTGGCCTTGGGTGTAAATGCAGCTTTTGTATCAAGACGTGCAGTAAACATCCAACTCTGATGCCTTAAACAAAGTGAGCTTGCTGAAAATACAAGTACCTCTTGGCTTCTAATTTTAGCAATAGGCCTTAGAATAGTCTGCTCCAATAAGAAAAGAACTATGAGACATTAGTCTGAAAACTTCTGTTCTCTTTGTCTGCTCCAGATGCATACTGGGAAGCGGGTAGAATACGCTTGTACTTTCTCAATCCGTGAAAACACTAACCATTTCCTTGCTAACCTTTCTCAGTAGCTTTTGTGTAGTTTCTTCTGTGCTAACCAGCTGGTGCACTGTTTTGGGTGTGGTTATGGAGTGCTCCTGTCTCTTACCTCAAACTTGAAAAGATTTCTGGATTTCCCCCCGAGTTTGTACAGGCCATCACCTCAAGTAAGGCAACGTTTCTTCTGGGGCTACGCGTGGGTGAATGATTCAGATGAGGGTTGATTGCAGGCAGAGACTCTGGGATGGGCAGAGCTTGTGCCACAGTGCCTTGCCAGCTCTTGTCACATCAATGCTTCAGAGCCCAGAGGATTCAAACAGTGGTGTGTGCAGTGATGGGTTGTGCAGAGTGTGTGCTGATACTCCTCTTGCCTCCCAGAGCTTAGAAGGATGTCAGGGCTGGTCCATGTGAAGGAACCTGTTTCCAGCTCTGCCTTAGAATTGGCACAGCCCTTCCACAGAACGCATCCTGTGTTTTCTGTGTAGCCTTACACTCTTAGTTCATTGCCACCCTCATCTTTGTGCTCGCTCTCACAGTATTTTCCAGCTTCATGCGCTGCTGTTCATCCACCTGCCCAAGGCAGCATGGTGAAAGAAATGAGGCCAAGCCGTGGTGCTGAGTGGGTGAAGGTGAAGAGCACAGACCCCCAGACACCACAGGCTGCGTTGTCCCCTTTCTTCAAGCTGCTGTACTCTAACTGTGCTCTAACTGAACTGTCCTCCCCAGCAGAGCTCAGGAACACCAACTGTCTGTGCTGACAGCTATATGCCGTTATGTGGTTTAAGAACTAGCTTGACTGGAAAGGCATCAAAACCCCCATGCAAGTTGCAGAGGTGTTTGAATTCCCCTGAAGGGTGATCTCCTTGATCCCACAGGTCACTTTGCTGCTCTCTGCTGTGCTGTCCTTAGCTCTCTCCTGTTCTTCCACCAGATGGCCCATCCAGGTTGTGTGTTAACTTGCTCTCCACCCCGTTATGTTGCAACACATAGCTAGTCATCAGAGAAGGGTAAATAGCAATAACATCAGGGACAGATGCAAATATTTAGCTTCTTAGAACTGTGTTTCCAACGCTGCATGCAGCCACCAGTGAACAATTTTTTGCCCTTCTTAATCTGACCTTGAAAAGAGCATGTATACTTTTCTCTGCTCCAGGGAACAGCCACATCTCCTTTGAGCTTTGGGAAACTTTCTTCCACCAGAAACACTGTTATAGCTCATGATTGGATTGTTCCCTGGAGGTCTGAAATAAAATGATCTTAGCAAACCACAACTGTAAAGCTCTTTGGGAAACTTTCCCTGTCTCTATCAAATGATTCTTAAACAGCTAATGGCACGGACTTTGGCAAGTTACCACAATGCTGAGCACTCTTCATTCTGTTAACTTGCTGCCTTCTGCCTAAGTGGCTTCAGTAGCTGGCAAAGGCTGATTTTGGAGGAGGCAACAATTATTTTTTTTGCTTGTTGCTCTTCTCTGCTTTACAAGATGAAGCTGCAGTTGCAGAGGTTAAAAAACAAAGGTGAGAATCCCCCCTTGATAGCTCTTATGTCATTGGCCAGGTGCTCTTTGCCACAGCCGCCTTGTTGCTGCTGGTTCCCAAGAGCAGAAATAGTTGAGTTCACAAGCGGGCATTCACCCGCCTGTCCTTGAGTGGGCAGAGTGCTGCCCCGGTGCTTGTCACACGCCGAGGCATTCTGGGTAGGAGCTCTGTTATCTCTTCTGGCCCTGTGCCCCCAGCTGGTCCCCAGGCATCGCTGCTGCCGCTCACTGCAAGTCCAGCAGGCCACAGCTGTCAGCACCGTGCAGCCCTTCCTGGCATCCTGGCTGAGGCAGAGCTTCATAGTTTTGCTCTGCATGCTCCCCCACTCTTAGAGGGTTTGAAAAAGAGATGACAGACACGCGTTCCAGTGCAGAGGACACCTCAGCTTAAACCACCAATGCCGAGCTCTGGTGCAAGAGGCAGGCCTGGTGCTAGGGCTGTGGCTCCAGAGCGGGGACTGTGCTGCTCAGCCCCCCCAGCTGTCCTTACCCAGTGCATTGCTGGGAGATTCCCGGCTCTGCAAAGCGTGCTAGGGACTAGGTGGCGCACTGTGACCGGGCTGGGTTGTGCTGCGCTGCCTGCGCTCTGTCATGGGGCGGCCAGAGCTCTCCTCGCCCCTAATCTCCAGTGGGGTGCCCCGTGCTGGGCCGGCCTCTGCTGAGCCCAGGGTGTGACAGGTCTGGTCTGAAGTGCAAAGGGCAGCTGCAAGGGGGAAGCTGAGCAGCCTCTGCACTGTGCCCCTTCTCTTCCTTGCTAAGACTGTTTGTGACTCCGTGAGTACGGCAGATCTCTCTGTGCCTCAGCGGGGCCTCGTGAGGGGGAAGTAGACCTGCTGCAGTGGAGTGAATCCACGCTGAAAGCAGCAGGTCACCGTAGTGTTCCCCAGGGAATGGACCAGCATTTCCCTCGAGACAAAACGTGGCTTTCCTGATGGGAAAAGCAAATGGCTTCTCTTTCCTTCTGAGACCGGTGTTAGCACACAAGCCGCTGAAACCACACTTGTCCCCTTGTCCTCTAAGCACTGAAGACTTAGTGATCTGACAGGCACAGGCAGCGTGTCCGTGCTGTGCTTCTCCCTGGGCGTCACACAGCCCCCAGTCGGTTCTGAGCACTGCAGCAGCATTCTTCCTTCACCTTTACTCTGGATTATCTAACACTCCCTGTTTTTGGAGTATCATCCCAGCAGTCTCTTATAAAATGTGCTCCTGCTTGTTGCAGATACTTGGCAAATAGGTCAAAAAGGCACACTCTGGCAATGACCAACCCTACAGCTGAAATCCCTCCAGACTTGCAGAGGCAGCTAGGACAGCAGTCCTTCCGACCCCGGGCTTGGGCTCCACACCTGGTACCCGATCAGCACCGGTGAGTAATGACACCGGCCCTTCGGGCAGCTTTGCTCCAGGAAACCTGCTCAGATGTCGCCTGGAATGGAGCACTGAGGACATCCCGCATGGCAGGGAGGGGTGAGGAGGAGGAGGAGGAAGCGTCAGGAGCAGACCCCCAGGGCAGACATGTCCAACCATGCCGGAGTTCTGCACTGGCGGGGGCTCTGTGCCTGCAGCTGCGGGCAGTGCTGGGGCAGCAGTCAGCTGGCTCATCCCCTCTGGTCCTGTTTTTGAGGCTGGAGATAGTTTGCCAGAATGGCTGCCATCCCCTAAGGGTTGGCAATAATCTGTTCATTTTAGAGAGCTTTCTCTGTTTTATTGGTAGGTGTCAAGTTAGCAGTAGGTAGTAGATTTTCTCTGGAACATTTTGGAGTCAGATGCAAGGGCAAGACTGCACCAAAAATTATCTATGCCACAGCTTAAAATCCTCACTGTTCTGCACCAGAGTTGTTTGTTTTGACTGCAGAGTCTCTTTGCAAAGCTCCTGGAGAGCCATTTTATTTCCGATCTTTAACCCCTGATGGGAAGGATATGGGGAAAGGAAGCTTGAGTGGGAAGAAAAATTGCAGTGGAAAACAGGGAACTGCTGCAGATGGTGTCTGAACACACTCAAAATGTTTGGGTAGGTCATTCCTAATTGCGAGAAGCGTTAATTTGACACAGAGTCCTTGGCACAGAAGCAAACTGTAAACACTAATGCCACAGAGAGAGCTTAAAACCTGCGCTCTGAACCTCTCAGTGCCAAGACTACAAACCAGCTGCAAAGTGCAGAGTTTGCTGCCTGTTGGTCTCGACTGTTGAGAAAGCAGTTGCCTACCAGGCTAGATTTGTGTTAAGTCTTTCAGCCAGCTCGCACTGGCAAGCTTGACAAAGCGCTTTTTATTGTAGCCAGATACCTGCTGAGCTGAGCACTGATGTAATCAGCAGAGACAGGTGAACTCTGAGCAGACTGAGCCAGTGTCAGTGCCACGCTGGAACTCTAGACAGCCAAGATAAGCACCTCTACACCCTGAAGTTACTCCCTCCGAGGTCCTTGGGGGATGGGAAGAGCAGGAGGGGGAGAGATTTCTGGGGTCACAGGAAACCTTAATAGGAGGAGAAGTGCAGCTTGCAAAACAACCAGAACGTGCTGTGTCCTACTTTAAGGATTGCTTCAAATTGTGAAGGTAAGCTGTGTCGCTCATGCACTGCAGGAACTGACTTATTTTATTAAAAAATTGTTAAAACACCCCCTGTCAGTATGTTGAGATCACCTCTGCCTCATGGTCCTGAGGCTGTTTTGTTCATTCTGTTCATTCCACCCTTGGTGTTGTAGTGTGCTGTGAGCCTGCCTCACATTTTACCTAAGAAATCATGGAAACTTCATCTGGCTGTGGCCTAAACAGCCTCCCCCCAGTCATGTCTGAGACACACGCAGCACAGAAACCATTAGCCCTCGTGTGTCATCACATAACTGGACCTCGGCTGCTCAACAGCTGGTGGGTTTTATTTTAGCACTTCACATATTTTAAGCCATCTTCTTTATATAGAACACCAGTTTTGGTCATGAAAACTTAGTATCTGAAAGCAGATTGAAGTGTGGTAGCCAGCGCTGTTCTGCCTTGGCCATGCGTGTTTGGGAACCTCAGTGTAATTTTAACCTGCAGCTTCTGCTTTCCACTGATACAACGGAGGATGAAATGGATCAGGATAATGGGTGGGTTGGTATCAAAACGGAGTGACATGTAGCTCTGTCCATGGAAGGAAGTCATGTGAAACCTATAGAAACTGATTTATGTCCTGCTAAGGCAGGCTAAGGGACAGGACCTGACCCCGGCGTGCTGGCAGTGTTCCAGCACAGTCATGTTCTGATAAGGGGAAGCCTCTCCAGGAGAAATCATTCTTCTTCTTGGAACAGGCTTCAGCAAAGAGCAACGTGCACGGTAGCACAAAGAGCAGTATGCACAGTAGCTAAGACTTTGACTTGTCTGCGGTAACGCAGCTGAGGGTCATATCAATACGAGAGCAGCTGGGGTCCTGCTGAATTTAGTGCCAGGATGTCACAGGTGCTGAGATTTCATCCTGGTGGCAGGCAGGAGCTCGGTGCTTGACTTTGATAACGGGGAGCCCCAGCTGTGGCAGAATCCAGCTCCCCAAAAAAGTCCTATTCTGGCTCCCCCTCATGGTGAAGAAGAAATCTCATGGCGAAGGGAACGGTGTGTAATTCTTTGGGCACAGTTGCCTTGATTCTAGCTGTGTCTGCTCTTCAAAGTTGCCTTTGGGTGGATGAGTTGCTGCCCATCTCTGATTTGTGGCTGAATCATGTTCAACCACGTTTATCTGCCCAGCCACCGATACTCAGTAATCTTGTTTCCTCCTCACGGTATTGATGGCACATTATTTCTTGATCTAAAACATGATTTGTTCTGCATGAGTGGGCAGGTAGAACTTGGTGTGGCTGGTGTAAATTAAGTGTCTCTGTACCGCAGCTTGCTTTTTATCTGGCATCACTAACCCACTTCTCCATGTGTTCAGTTCTATTTACAAGGACTCCAATACTCTGCACCTCCCCACTGAACGCTTCTCCCCGGTTCGGCGTTTCTCTGACGGTGCTGCCAGCATCCAGGCTTTCAAAGCCCACCTGGAGAAGATGGGCAATAACAGTAGCATCAAACAGCTTCAGCAGGTGAGAGGGGCGGAGAAGTTCAGAAGAGTTTTTTGTTATCTCAGACTTAACTGCTTCAGGCAGCAGACCCTGCAGAATGCCCTCTAAATGTACGTGCTGCTCAACTGCGATCTGGGAACTTTGGGGGCTTTCACTCCCCTCTTCCTAGGGAAAAAATGCAGGTGCTGTGCCCACACGTGGGCTGTTCTGCCGGCCCCTGTGGTCCCATTGGCACTGCCAGACTGTGGCTGCTGCTCTCCCATGCTTCCTGTGGCAGCAAAGATTTGGAGCTGTTCCAGAATGCCTGGGAAAAGGGCAGTTCATACTGCTAGAACTTGGAGTAAGGCTGTATGCTGTCCCCTGTGCATCCATTGCATGTCTTATCATGGCTTGAGCTGGATTTGGCACTGGGACAGGACTTTCACCTTGCAATACAGTGGAAATACAAGATGCTCTTTTCACCTTGAAGTTATCATTATTAAAGCTTAGTGCTTGCATTTTTTTAAGGGAATGCAGTGGTGCCAGCTTGAGCTTGTGTGCAGTTTCTCCTCTGTTATCTAAGGCCTGAACTAGCCATGTTGTTGCTCACTTAATTCTGTCAAATTAAATGGATTAGGCTTTCCTTCCTGGGTTTTTCAGTCAACAGAGTGCCTTGTTGCTCAGCAAGTGTGCCATGAACAAAGTGGTCACTCTTAGGGTGTGTTGGATTCGTTACAGGAATGTGAACAGCTTCAGAAGATGTATGGTGGGCACATGGATGAGAGGACACTGGAGAAGACACAGCAGCAACACATGTTGTACCAGCAAGAGCAGCACCATCAGATTCTTCATCAGCAGATCCAGGTATTAGAGCCTGAGGCAGAATTTCTGATGTCTTAGCTGTGTTTTCTTAATGGCTGCAGGTAAAACTACAGAGCAGGTCCACATGGGATTGAGGAGGGTAGATTGCTCAGCTTACTTAATGAAGAGCAAGCCTGAAGGGCTTCAGCAGTGATGTTTGCTGCTGTGATAGTGAGAGCTGCAGTCAGGGACCAAGTGTTTGGAGAATGTGGATATGTCCCACTTCACTAATCACCATGTCCTAAATGTATTACTCGAAGCAGTATTCATCATAAACACTTCTTGTTTTCTGATGCCTGGTTCAGGACTGTATCCGACCACCTCAGCCGTCTCCACCCTTGCAAGCTCAATGTGAAAACCAGCCAGCTCTGCTCACTCACCAGCTTCAGAGGTAAAGAAATGGCTTTAGCAAAGCTCTGGGGGATGGGATTTACTCTACCTAACCCAAGCATGAGCTAATGTGCTTAGAGTCCAGGGCCAGGCTGGAGGTGTGTAAGGTAAGAATGGCAGAGCCAGTTCACAGGTGAATGTTCTTGGTCCTTTTGCTGGATCTTGTCTGAAAGAATTCTGGAAGAAGAGAAATGTGATTCAAAGGCACAAATCTGCTTTATACAGATGACAGACAGTTTTTGCCTTTTGACCAGCTTGAAAATGCATTACCTTCAGTGAGCCAATATCTTTCATGATTTCTACTCAGAGGTGCTCCTGGACTTCTCACGTCTTTTCAGACTTTGTGTTAGGTGACAGTCCTGGTTTTAATCACCCCTGACTTGTAAATGGGGCAGGCTGAATTCTGGGAAGGAAGGAAGGAAGGTTTTCTCACAGGCCACAGTGAGTCAGGAAGAGAGCTTGTGATGTTCTCGTCCCGGGTTTTTCTTCCAGCCACCAGGTTATGCTCATTACCTACATGTCTTAGGCATGACTCTCAAAACAGAGGGCAAGCTGCAAAGAGCTTGGGATCCCAAACACGGGCTTTATGGTGTTTATCTTACAACAAAAATGTAGCATTTGGCATCAGCTCTCACAGTTGAAAAGGTGTCTTAATGAGGAGCATGTGTGATGAAAAGGTGCTTGTTTCCCTGCCTAGGTTACGGATTCAGCCATCCAGCCCGCCCCCGAACCACCCTAATAACCACCTCTTCAGGCAACCAAACAGCAGCCCACCTCCTGTGAGCAGCAGCGTGCTGCAGCCCCACGGTAAGTGCTGACAGTTGCCTGAGCCATCTGTGCTCCTCGGGGCGGGCCGCGTGGCAGAACCGCATGGTCCTGCCCAACCTCCGGGAAAACAGAGTGTGGGGGAGCTGGGGGCTTCGGTCCCCCCTGTGCTCAAGTCCTCGTGCGGTTTGCTGATGATGTAAGAGATTCTCCATCTGGCAGCAAGGGCTGGTGTTATCGAGAGCTCTCAAGGATCTGCCAGCTGGAATGTGTTGATACGTTTCTTGTCATGAGATCCTTACTTATCACTCCCGGGGGTGGGGAGGAAGGGCTGATATTCTTGGGTTGATGCAAATCACTGTGAGCTGTGCTTTGTTTCTCTTTCTATGCAAGAGGCTCTAGCTTGACCCTTGCACCCTGACACAGTGTGACAGAGTTGCCAGGAGTAGCGCTCTTCTTGCCGTGTGTCCTGGGGCTCTGCGTGCTGCTCTCTCCTGAGCCTTGCCCTGGGCTGATGTGGGTGCTGAGAGTCTTTGTTCCTCGTAGGTGCAGCCTCCCAGTCCCAGTTCCAAGGGATGCCGTCCCACAACACAATCTTCCCGCAGTCTGGTAACTGTTCCCCTCCCCCAACCATGGGGCTGACGTGCCTGGCCCTGCAGCAGCAGTCCCAGGCCCAGCAGGTCACCATCCAAGTGCAGGAACCCGGCGACATGGTCAGCAACAACCTCCTGCAAGGGGCCTCGGTGGCCGGGCAGGGCATGTCCTCCCACACGCGGGGCATGTCCATCAGCCCCAGTGCCAACCAGATCCAGATGCAGCACCGCGCCAACCTGATGGCCTCCCTCACCTACGGCCACAGGCAGCTGTCCAAGCAGCTCAGCGCCGACAGCGCCGAGTCGCACAGGTAAGGCCGCCGGCGCTGCTGCACCACATCCCAACCTGAGCTGGGAATGGGGCTGGGTGTGAGGTGCTGGCTGTCAAGTGGAGTTGGGGTTTCTTCAGCAGCCCCTTGTTTTGGGGGTGAAGCTGACTCCAGGCAGCAATTCCTGGCCTGGGCCAGGAGCTCTGGGAGCGTGCAAGGCTGTGTTGTTTCGTGCCTTGGGAAGCACCTTGTGCCAGGGGTGGCTGTCCCTGCCTCCTGCCAGGGCAGGGCAGGAAGTGGAAAAGTTAAACAGAAGAGTGCTTTTGCATAAAACAGATGCTTTCCCCAGATCATATTTTCCTCTGGGTACAGTCAGGGTTCCTGCTTCCCTTACATTTACCAGCTCTGGAAAGGGCTGTACCCCCTTACGCTGCAGCTGCCCTAGTGGGTCACACAGGAGCGGGAGCACAGGATGACGGTTACTCTGCCTTTGGAGTAGCTGTTGCCTCCCTGTTCTCATGTGGGTACAGTGTATCGAGCAGGCCCTTTGTGAGGTGGGCGCACTGAGGACAGCCCTGCATGCCTCCTTAGCTGGAGCTGCCGCAGTGCAGTCACTGGTTCTTTTCTGTTCTTTGCAGTCTGAACGTGTACAGGAATCCCCCCGCCAACTACGACCAGGTGCACTTACACCCCCACCTGTTCCCAGAGCAGCCTCGTGTTTCCCCCAGTAACTACAGCCCATCAGGAGGAGTTGGGTTTCCTCCAGCTCAGCAAGCTCTCAAAGTCCCACAGCTTGACCAGTATCCCAGTTTCCCTCAAAATGCACATCAGCAACAACAGCACTACACTGCATCGGCACTACAGCAAGCACTGTTGTCCCCGACACCTCCTGACTACAGCCGACACCAGCAGGTACCGCACATCCTCCAGGGACTCCTTTCTCCCCGTCACTCACTCACGGGGCACACGGACATGCGGCTGCCCCAGGCAGAATTTGCACAGCTCATCAAACGACGGCAGCAGCAGCAACAGCAGCAGCAGCAGCAGCAAGAGTTTCAAGAATTGTTCAGGCACATGAGTCAAGGGGATGCTGGGAACATGGGCACCAGCATGGGACAGAGCCTGTCGGAGCGTCAGTCGTTGTCTTTGCCTTATCAGAGTGCTGACACCTATCATCCACAGAACAGCCCCCAGCATCTCTTAAAAATCAGGGCGCAAGAATGTATCCAGCAGGTACCTGCGTCAGTGCCGCCGCACGGATACGTACACCAGCCAGCTCTGTTCCATTCGGAGAGCATGGAGGAGGACTGTGCGTGCGAGGGCGCCAGGGACAGCTTTCCAGACAGTAAGAATTCAAATACGTTGACCAAAGGTTGCCACGAGACCCCTCTGCTTGTAAATGCAGGAGGGCATGGGGACCCAGAATCTTTGCTAGGAACTGCTAATCACGTTCAGGAGCTGGGGACGCATCAATACAGACATCAGCCCACTGCTGGATTCAGTAGGAATAAGGTGCCCAGCAGAGGTAAGGCTCAGGGCCACTCGCATGGCTGAAATGTTTTTCCATGCTGGCTGCATACTGCTCGTGTTCCTGCCAGAGAACACCATCCCTACCTAGTACCGCAACGGTTTCGTGACATATTTTGCATAGCACAGAATTACCTAGATTCTTTCTGGCTTCTGTGGCCATAAGTAAATTGCAGGCATAGTCTCTGTAATAAACAGTGTTAAATAAGATCTCTGCTAGATTCTTCTCTTTGGAATGTGACCTATTTCTGTAGGCAGATAAAGGCCAGGACCGTGATAGTGCTGTCTCTGAAGAGATGCTGGGATCTGTTGACTCCTTTCCTCTTGTTGGGGATGATCCCCCTTCCTGTGTGAATAAGTGTCCGGAAAAGGTTAAGTTTCTGGAAGACCCGTAACTGCAGCGTGGCATATTCCTTCTCTTAGGAGCAGAGCTGTGAGTCCAGGCATTGCTAAGGCTTCCATAAACTTACACCATAAGAATGGTGATAAACGTCTAGCTGCTAAGCCTGCCTTGCATTGCTCAGGCACTTTGGGAAGCAGCGGCAGCAGCGAGGCTGGAGCCCTGCTTCCACTGGAAAGCTGATTCTAAAGAAAGGGAGTTGAAGCTTGCCATTAGCATGTGAAGACCTTTCCTGCTAGTTGGAAGCGGTTGCGCCCTTTCTCCTTGGTGGCTGCGCTGGCAGTGATGTGCTGTAAGAGAAATTCCTGCCCAAGCTATAATTACAGGCCTTCTCTGTAGGAAAAACACAATCCTACCCCCTTGCTAAGAGGGTTTTGAAGAGAGACTTTGCAGGCTGAGCTGAGCGGATCAGTATTCACTGCAGGACTGAGCTGTACTGGTCTGAAGCCATCAGCTTGCCCTTGGCACAGGGATCCCTATTGCAGGGAGCAGTGTCCTGGGCACGGGAGGCACTGTTTTGTTTGGGGACACAGCGTGGGTTTGCTGGGAAAGTACTGGCTGGGAACAGAGCGGTGCAGAGGGCAGCGTGGCCATGCCAAGCCGTGTCCCTCAGAGCAGGGGACGGGGACAAGGCCCGGCATTTCTGAAGTCTTCCTTAATTTTGTGTCACTGATGTGTTTTCTCTCAGGCTTTAATATCCCTATGGTGTTTGCAGCACAAAAGGGAAGAGTAACCTCAGGTTAAGTGGGATTTGAAAGCTCTGGCAGTGCATTTTGAACCAAATCTTGAGTTCACATCATAATATCTTAGACCAAAACATGCAAAATGATAAGATTTAACAAAGTCAGAAGCTAAAGTTCTGCCCCAGTACTGATGGTGCTAAAACAGGTTACACAAGGGAAGAGGACTTTAGACAACAAGACTTTGTAAATGAGTAAAAAGCAAGTAAATGTTTGCAAGTCACATTGTGTAAGCACTTCTGACAGGGGCTGTTTGGAGGGCTCGTGTAGTAAACTCTGTTCTGAGATGCAGCTGCTCAGAGCTTTCCTCCTGGCTTTAATAACCCACTTGGAATCTGGCCTGTGTTACTTCACTTCCAAACAGAGCAGACATCTAAGCAGCCTAGGTACATTTCCTACAACTCAATCCTGTAAAACCTTACTGCAAACACCCTGAACTCACTGGTGCCACTCGCTCGCCTGTAGCAAGGGTTACAGGGGCTGAGGGATGGCAGCAGGAGGCTCACATCCCAGCACTGGTGCCCCGAGCTCTGCCTGGCAGAGGGCTTTCTGCAAGGCTGCCGTTCTCAGGCGCAGCTTGGGGTTTTCCAGCTGTCCCCTCTGTGTTGCAGAGGGGAGACAGCTGAGAGGGCAGATATCTCCTCCTTCTCCCCAGCTTGTGAAATGCACGCTGCTCTAGGGAGGAGTGCAGATTTGCGGGGGCTCAGCAGGATTTATTCCTTCCAAGAGAGTGCATTGACCCTGCTTTGAAAGCCAGTTGAGCATCTGCCACAGAAGGTAACTGCAGATCATGAGAGTTTCAACCAAATCTGTGGTTAGGATATGACTAAACCGCGTTCGAGAGGCTCAGCTGCGGGCTTGTTCCAACCTGGGGTCGGGAGCACTGCCCGTGGGAAACCTTTCCCCAGCGCCGGGGGAGCCGAGTGCCAGCATCACATGCACTGACACAAAGGCTGCCTGGGATGAAAGGGTCCCTCGCTGCCGGAGTGGGGCTGGGGTGAGGGAAGGAGCCTGCGCTCGGGGCTCCCAACCGCTGCTGCTCCCCGCTGCTGGCGGTGCCTGCCCCGACCATTCCCTCAGCTGGAAGGGCCCCGAGCGCTGCGTGGGCGGCACGGCGCTGCCAGCACCGCCTTACCTCATGTTTTCCTTCTTGCTTTCCGGGAATGCTGACCGTTAACTGAGCTTAACCCCACAGATGTGCAAAAGGAAGGAGGCCGGCTGCGCTCTGGCTGCTGGCTGGGGCTCTGGGGGCTCGGAGCGTGCTGCCGGGAAGGATGCTCCAGCACTGGGGATGTCTGCGTGCTGGGGAGCAGCGTGGGGTGCTCAGGGTATGACCAGGACTTGTTTGGGTTTTGGTAACGTTAGGGACGAGTCTCTGGAAAGCACGCATCTTGCCAGCTCCCAGGGCACAGTCCCAGCCAGGAGCTGTCTCGCTCCTGGCACAGCTGGGGGTTGCTTCCTGCTGACCAAACCCTGCAAACCTGATAACCGCTGCTGGGATCCACCTGTGGCCGTGTCACATCAGGGCAGCTCCCGAGGGCCCGTGGCCTCATCCACATGATTGTGCTCTGCAGGACTGCTCACCGAGAGGGAATTGTTTACATGCGCCAGAGCCAGCGATAGGCTTCTCCATACCTCAGGACTTTATTCAAAACATCGTGTACTTAATGACGATAGGTTCTGCTTGATAGGAATGTAGCCTTTACCCTCGGTCATAAGAGCTTGCAGTGCAGATGGACTTTGCCAGGCAGAACGCTCTTGTACTCCTGCAGCCAGATTGGAGGAGGGCAGGGAGAAGTCATCTGATAACAGCTACTATCCTGGCCACTCTTCCAGCCAAATCTGTTGCCTACAGTTGCAGAGGGGCCCTGCTAGAACATCCTGTGTCGGAGGTGGGGGAGACCCTTCTCCTTCTTCTCTTGCGTAATGTGAGCAATGCATGGAGGAGGGTGCAGGGCTGGAGGGGAGGCAGAAGGAGGCTGCAGTGGGAGCAGTGAGGTCTGTGGGCCATCCCAGGGAGCCCTGGTGCTGCAGTGCTTGAGCCAAAGCAGCCAGCGGTTCCCTTCCCAGCTGGCAGGCAGCGCACTGCGAGTGACGTTGGTTCGTGCTGCGATGGCACGTGTTGCCAAGAGCTACTGGTTCCTTGTGCTAATCTGACATTTTTCTGTCTCGTCTGATTTCAAGAGTCCGTCGTAGGGAACTGTATGGACAGGAGCTCCCCCGGCCAAGCGATGCAGGTGCCTGACCACAACGGGCTGGGCTACCCGGCACGGCCGGCATCCAGCGAGCACCCGCGGCCCCGCACCCTGCAGAGACATCACACCATCCAGAACAGTGATGATGCCTACGTAAGTGGGAAGAGTCCTGTGCCCGGCAGCTCCTGGATGTGTGTGGGTTATGGAAGAGGTGACACAAAAGGACAGCACCCTCCCTGCTCTGCAGGGCAGCTAGGAATGAAATGCTGTTGGGACGCAGCAGTCAGCGCACCCAGTTTGCTTAATACTGAAAACATTTTAGCAAAGACCAATGTGGAAGTTCTCCTTTGCTCATGTGTTGCTTGGTTTGTCCCAGAGCTGGCTGCTGTAGCCACAGCATCTTTCCTTTTGCCCCCAAGGTGTTTCTGATGAAACCATTATCACTGCCACCAGCTTGGCTCTGGCTGCAGAAGTTTTACAGATGCACAGAGCCCAGCTTTCAGCTCTGCAGTGCTGCTCAATAACCTGGCCATGCCAAGAGCAAAGAGCAGCTGCTCTGCTTTCTCCATTTTGAATCTCAGAACAGTCAGACCCAGATCGTGGCGTGTTCCTTGCTACAGCTTCCTACTGCCATGAAAGAGGAGGGCTCTTCCCTATTTAGTTACGTTAAGTCTGAAAGGAAGTTGAGTTGTCCATCCATTCCATGTTGAGGTGACACCGGCTGTGCCTGTGCTGTCCCTGATGTGTACTCTTGAGCTCAGAAGCCCTTGCTGAAGGCTGGCAGAAACTCCCTGGGCAGCTGTCAGAGGTAGCTGGGGAGGCAGCAGGTGCCTGGCTCTGGTCCCGCTTTGATTTGCGTACCGGTGTCTCTGCAGGTGCAGTTAGATAACTTGCCTGGGATGAGTTTAATGGCAGGAAAAGCGCTCAGCTCTGCTCGGATGTCTGACGCCGTCCTCAGCCAGTCGTCGCTCATGGCCAGCCAGCAGCTGCGTGACAGGGAGAGCGAGGGTAAGGACCTGCCCGGCTGCAGACGTGGTGTGGGCACTGCTCGGGGTGCGGGTCAGGAGCTGTAAGGACCTGCCTTGTTCTGACAGCCTGCATTGCGAAGCCACCTCTGCTGCCAGTGAGCTCTGCAGAGCCGTGGGGTTGGAAGGGTTAGCTGTCACTAGTGGGATCAAAGCCCTCTCGGTACTGTTTGCACGAACTGAATTAAAGAGAGCCTCTTGGATTTCTCGCTGCACTTCAGGCTTGGACGCCACGACCATCTCTGGCTCTGACATATTTTGGGTACGAGCCTGTGACAGCCTCTAGAGCTCTGTGCTTGGGTGCTGCTGCTGGCCAGAGCCCGAGCTTGTGGCAGCAGTGACCTGGGCTTCCTGCTGCAACACCGGGCAGCCTCACCTCTGCACTTGCAGCTGCACCTGACCCACATGCAGAAGCTGCACCTCCTTAGTTCTCCTAATGCAAACCCCGATGTTGTTCTTTGATGCTACAGAGTGCGGGGAAAGTTTCGAAGGTCAAGAGCATCCCAACCTAGGCGACGGCAACCAGCATCTAAACACCTCTTGTTACCCATCGACGTGCATCACAGACGTCCTACTGAGCTACAAGCACCCAGAGGTGCCCTTTGGGATGGAACAGGCAGGGGTGTAACCAGGAGGGAGCGAGTGAGTATCCGTGTCCTCCTTCTCTCTCCAGCTGCACAGCTGGGCTCTCCTGGATGGCAGCCCCCAAGCCGTGTTGGCCTGACTTTGATGTGCACCCTTTGCTCCAGCGCTGGCGTAGAGCTGGAGAAGAGCCCTTCAGCTCTGAGCTTCCATGCTGTTGGCTGTCCTCTGTTTGCCCGGGGCCCTCCTTCGTCCTTTGCTGTCCTTCCACAGCCACCTTTTGTCAGCGTGGGCTCTGCTCTGGGGCGTGCCCTGTGGGTCTGGACTGGGAGCACGGCGGGGGGCTGTGGGAGCAGGGTTGCCGTTCTCCGATATCCCCTAACACATCTCTGCTTCTCTCTGTTGCAGGTTTTATGTACAGCTTTGAAATGAAAAGGTCCATTTTAAACCAACAGTATCTAGCAGCATTGCGCCAAATTGCCGTAGTATTTCTGACTAACTGGAATACCATGGCCCCTTTCCTCATAATCACTTCATCCAGTGTGTCGTTCCTTTCGGTTTCTTTAATTTTTTTATTTTTTTTTCGCCATCTTTGCCTGTAACTCCAGCTATCACCGAAAGAACCGGAGAACCCCAAACCCTCCACGTCAGCAGGAGCCAGGTCCCGGAACAAGCCCGCGGCTGAGCCTGCTCCGGAGGGCAGCGAGCGGCCGGGCCGTGGGAGCGGGGCCCTCGGAGCCTGCGGGGCGGGCGGGAGCCG
>NC_034431.1:5286579-5304150 GCF_002078875.1 Numida meleagris | reverse complement strand
TTTGTTTTCTTTGCTTTTCCTCCCGGTCACCCAGGAATCGTTTTTGTTTTCTTGGTTTTGTTTTTTTTTTTTTTTTGGTAAATGTTGTTTTATTATTATTGTTATTAATAAAAGGCGAAAGGAATTTCTGTTTGAGAGAAATTTTTAACTAGATTCTGTTCTATATGAATTGTGACTTGCACCTTCTGTTCAAAGTATTTTATTTCTTTTAATGACATTGTAATTGTGACTGGTTTTCTCTCTCGTGCCAGTGGCGAGTGGTGTTCTCCTTTATGCAGTCCAGGCGTGCATAGATCTCTTCTTTGTTCTTCTTTTCATTCTTTCCTTGGCTGAGAGAAAGCAAAGCCCCCGGCAGCCGGGGAGCACTCGGTGTCATCGTTGCCTTTTGGGACTTTCAACCTACAACTGAAATTCTTCTTAATGACACTTTTGGAATATTTAAAAATGATATATATATATATATTAAAAAAAAAATAATAATAATAATAAAAAAGAATCGACCCGGCCCTCCTGAATTTGCACAGAAGGAAGTGTGAAACCAGCACGGCAGAGGTGAATTCGCTCTCGCTACCGATGCCTCTTCCCACCCCCCCCAGCCCCTGGTCCCCAGGAAAATAACACAGCAACGCCCGCTGGGTCTGCAGCACGGAGAGGAGGAAAGGCCCCGAGCTGCCGAGCAGCGGCTCCTGGCTGAGCAGCAGCAGCAGCTGGGGAGCTGGGGGGGCCGGGGGGGCCAGGAGCTGCTGGAAGCCTTTGGCTCTGTCCCTTTGGTTGTTTTCCTTTCGTTTACATGACACTGTATTTCTGGGAGAGTTGACCCTTCAGTAAGCACCCAGCGCAGCAGGGACTCGCTATGCCCGTGCCATTTCGCAGGATCACACTTGGGTTTTGTTGTTGTTTTTTTTTTTTTTTCTCGTTCGTTTGGTTTTTTACCATTGCTTTGTATTGTAGTAATCAATACGCGCAGTATATGTTGAATGTATATTAATATACTTTGCTATTATTTCTGTTTTTTGGAAATGTCGGAAGTATTTTTTTTTTCCTTCCTCATTTATGTTGGACTAAAAAGAAAAAAAAAAAAGAAAAAAAAAAAGAAAAACCAAGTTTGGGTAAATCTTCAGTCCATTTATTATTATTATTATTTTTTTTTTTTTGTGGGTCACTTGCGACTAGTCAATGAGTTGGACAGTGGGATCATGACAAATAAAACCATGATGCTGATCTTCCCTCGCTCTCTGTTTGCCTTGTTGCTCAACGCCGGGGGCGGATGGGCTGCAGGGCTGCAGGTCGGTGCTGGGCACAGCGCTGTCCCTGCAGGGAAGGGCAGTGCCGGTCACCCAACCCGCTCGTTGTGTGCTCCCTGCCAAAGCCCGGCTTCCCTACGAGCTCGGGGCGGGGGGAAAACCTGGAGCCACAGACAGGGGAGGAGGGGGGGGAGAGCAGAGCTGCCCCTGGAGCTGGGCTGCTGGAGCGCGGCAGGGGGTGGGGGGTGGATGCAGGCGCAGAAGGTGGGCTCAGGGCTGCCCCAGAGCAGGGAGCATTGCTCCTCTGTGAGCAGCTGCCCCACAGCATTAAGCAACCCAGCCACTAAGCAACCCAGCCACTAACCAACCTATCCACTAACCAACCCAGCTATTAACCAGCCCAGCCATTAACCAGCCCAGCCCTTAACAAACCTATCCACTAACCTTCCCATCCACTAAGCAACCCATCCACTAAGCAACCCAGCCACTAAGCAACCCAGCCACTAACCAACCTATCCACTAACCAACNNNNCCACTAACCAACCCAGCCACTAACCAACCTATCCACTAACCAACTCAGCCACTAACCAACCCAGCCATTAACCAGCCCAGCCATTAACAAACCTATCCACTAACCTTCCCATCCACTAACCAACCCAGCCATTAACGAACCTATCCACTAACCAACCCAGCCATTAATGAACCTACCCACTAACAAACCTATCCACTAACCAGTGCATCCATTAACCAACCTATCCACTAAGCAGCCCATCCACTAACCAGCTCGGCCATTAACCAGCCCATCCACCGGTTAGCTCAGCCATTAACTAGTGCATCCATAAACCAACCCATCCCCTAACCAGCCCACCCATGAGCCAGCCCAGCTGTTAACCCCGTGCCTGTGGGCTCTGCAGCGTTACCTGGGGGCCGTGCCCATGTCTGTGCCCCCGGTTCTGCTCCCCTCGGGCTCAGCCCTGGTACCGGGGGACGCTGTGCTCACGAGGGGCCGAGGCCGGGATGCGGGGTGGCCGTGCTGCGGGCAGCCTGGCTGCGTGCTCGGGGCTGAGCCCGTTCCCCGCTCAGTTCCATGGGGACCGTGGTGGGAGCGCGCGGCAGCTGCAGGGCACGGCTCCAGCCCTCGGCACCGGGGACACGGCGGGACGCGGGCGGGATGGGAGCGGTGGGGGTCTCATACCCGGGGAAGGACGGGGTGGGGACCCGCGGTGGTGGCAGGAGGAGGACGAGGGGTTGGGGTGCGGGCGGCCAAATCCCCGCGGGTATAAGCCCGGTCCCCGGGCTCTCGGCCAATCCCCGGGGGCTGCGAGGGGCCCCGGCGGGGCCAGGAATCTGGGTCACCCGCAGCGTAAACAGCCGCTTGGCCAACGCCGCATCCCAGGGGAGCTCCTGTTTGCTCGCGGCTCTGCCAAACCGGAGCTCCTTGGCGCGCTCGCCCGGGCCATGCGCACGATCCTTGAACTCTACGCGCCACATCGCCTGCGCCTGGGAGTGATTTCTTGGGCTGCAGCGCTGGCTTATCTCCTGCGGGAACTGCCCCTCCTGCATAAATAGCGGCGGTGGGGAAGCTGCGGGCTCACACGGGACGAGCGGCGCGGAGCAGCGGCAGGAGAGCCCCGGTAAGAGCCCGCGCCGAGCGCCGGGACCCCCTGCAGCACAGGGGTCTGCGGCTGGGTCGGGGCTCCTGTCCCGCACGGGGCTTCCCCGGACCCAATTTCTCGCTCTGCCCCCAGGTTCAGCCCGAAGATGAGAGGCGTGGTGCTGACCCTCGCTGTGCTCTTCCTGACGGGTACGTCCCAACGGGGCAGTGGGGATGGGGTGAGCCCAGTGCGGGCGCTGCAGAGAGCGTTCCCCAAATGCTCTGTGCATTAAACCGCAGCCGGGTGCTCCCCGCAGCCCCGGGGCTTGCAGCTCCCGAGCAGTGGGGCTCTGACCCACGGGTCCTGGGCACAGCAGTGGGGCGGGATCCTCCCATCTGCCCGGCTCTAACGCGCTGTCTGTCCCCGCAGGCACCCAGGCCCGCTCCTTCTGGCAGCACGATGACCCCCAGACTCCCCTGGATCGCATTCGGGATATGGTGGATGTCTACCTGGAAACCGTGAAGGCCAGCGGCAAGGATGCCATCGCCCAGTTCGAGTCCTCTGCTGTGGGCAAACAGCTTGAGTAAGTGGGGAGATGCGTGGTGGTGTCCCTGTGTCCCCATGTCTCGCTCTCCCTGTGTCTCCATGTCCCCATATCCCAACATCCCCATTTTCCCGTGTCCCTGTGTCCCCGTGTCCCTGTGTCTATATGTCCCCATGTCCCTGTCACCTCATGTCCCCCCATCCCCGCACCACACCTGACCCCGTGCCGCTCTCCCCAGCCTGAAGCTGACTGACAACCTGGACACGCTGAGCGCTGCGGCCGCCAAGCTGCGCGAGGACCTGGCTCCCTACTACAGGGAGGTGCGTGAGATGTGGCTGAAGGACACCGAGGCCCTGCGCGCCGAGCTGACCAAGGACCTGGAGGAGGTGAAGGAGAAGATCCGGCCCTTCCTGGACCAGTTCTCCACCAAGTGGACGGAGGAGCTGGAGCAGTACCGCCAGCGCCTGGCGCCCGTGGCCCAGGACCTGAAGGAGCTCACCAAGCAGAAGGTGGAGCTGATGCAGGCCAAGCTGACCCCGGTGGCCGAGGAGGCGCGGGACCGTCTGCGCGCGCACGTGGAGGAGCTGCGCAAGAACCTGGCGCCCTACAGCGACGAACTGCGGCAGAAGCTGAGCCAGAAGCTGGAGGAGATCCGCGAGAAGGGCATCCCCCAGGCCGCCGAGTACCAGGCCAAGGTGGTGGAGCATCTCAGCAATATGCGCGAGAAGGTAACACCCCTGCTGCAGGAGTTCAAGGAGCGCCTCACCCCCTACGCTGAGAGCCTCAAGAGCCGCTTAATCAGCCTCCTGGATGATCTCCAGAAGAGCGTGGCCTGAGCTGCCGGCCCAGGGACTGACCCCAGGCCATGCCGGACCCCGGGGGTCCTCCTTGGGGACCCCTCCGTGCCCTCCTCTCCCTCCCTGACCCGGAGTCCGTCTCAGCTTTGCCATTCTTTTGTCAAATAAAAGTGACTTAAGTTATTGGAGCTCACTCAGTCTTTGCAGTGGATGCTGGGGAAGGGGACCTAAGCCATGAGTGGGGATGGGTCCTTGGGGCAGGGGGCAATAGGGCGAGGGGTGGGAGGCTGCAGGGTGGGGAGCTGGGTTAGGGTTAGGCTTGGGTTAGGGATAGGGTTAGCTGTTCCCAGCGCCACCACTGAGCCCCACAGTGCTGGTCCCAGCTCTGCTTGGGACACAGCCACAGTGATGCTGAGCCAGAAATGGCCCTGTTTGTGCTGAGCACCTTGAGGACACCACACCGGGCTGGGTGTTGGCTGGACCCCAGGCTCACTCACAGTGGGGACACCCACCTCCTCACCACCCCACACACACGTCCATGGTGCAGCGCCGCCTTCCCTCCACCGCCCCACAGCCCAGTGACACAGCCATCTCACTCCAGCTCCACTTTATTGCAAGAACCACAACAAAAGGGAAATGGTGCTGCATGGGGAGGGGGGGGGGGGGGGCAGGACCCGCACCCAGTCTGCCCCCACCAGCCCAGATCTGGGCTACGCAGTTGGCGTCACCTTCCAGAGCCCAACCAGCTGCTCCCTCAGCCGCGCCAGCTGCTGCTTCACCAGGTCGGTGTTGTCCGACAGCCATCTCCTGCAAAGGGACCACGTCAGAGCGGGGTCCGGCTGTGCTCAGCTCCGCTCCCCCTGCCCTGTGCCATCCCCATCGCCGGGGGCACACCGGTGCTCAGCGGGGTATGGGGTGCTGGTGGGGCACGCAGTGGCACCTGGCTTGCTGAGCTGCCTCTGACTCGTTCACCGTGGTGAAGGCCGTTTTGACCGCCTCGGCGGCTTGCTTGACGTACTCCTGCACCTTCTTCACCATCTCGTCTGTCTTGTCGGGAGCATCAGCCCCTGCAAGCACAAAGCGCATGGGAGCGGTGCACCCCAAACCCCACTCTCCCCTCGCTCCCCGTCACCCTTACGTGCTCCCACCGCCAGGATGGCTGTGCAGACGAGCAGGAGCAGGATGGAGACCTTCATGGCTGGGGAGAGAGCAGAGCACGTGGTGTGGGGTCAGACGTGGCACCCGGCTCCATCCCGGGCTGTCGGTTCCAGTCCCAGGGGCCCTGCACTCACCTGGCCACGCTGTGCTTAGGCTCTGCTCGGTGGGGGCTGCCCCGGGTTCCCAATTTATACCCTCTCCAACAGCCACTTGTGCAAAAGTCATTGGTGGTGTGGCCGCAGGGAGGTGGCGCATCCCCAGAGCCCTTTCCCCACTGCCATGTTTGCTTTGGATGGGCTCCTCTTCCTAGCCAGCAGGGGTTGAGAAATCCCTAGGGGCCAGGGCTGGGGCTGTGCATGTGCGTGTGCACACACGTGCGCGGGGTGAGGGTGGCCGTGGGGACAGGCGTGGGCACACACAGCACAAGGGTGACATCCAGTGGCACCCACTGCAGACACGGGATGCTGCAGGGACAACTCTGCTGGGGGTGGGGGCTGCAAAAGCAGGGGTGTGGGTGGCAGTGTCCAGGCTGTGTCCTCAACCCCGAACACCTGGAGACGAGGCCATGGCTGTGGCTCCCCGCACTTTGCCATCACCTCGCCAGCCACACACTGTGCCCAATTGTGGCACGTCCCCTCCTGCCTCCATGCCCATTCTGTCCCCTCCCTGCCCCAACAGGGTCTCAGCCCCACGTCCCCCCCACCCCTGCAGGCCATACCCAACACACCCTGGCAGCTCTGGCTCCTGGCACCCCGCCGTGCGCTGGCATTGCCGCCGTGATCTCAGCGCTGCGCACACGTCAGGTGCTTCCACGTCGCGACCTTGCTAAAGTCCAAGCCCGTGGTGCAGGCCTGCGTGGAAGCCGGCGTGGCCGCTCAGGTGCATAAATAGCGGCGGGCGCTGCCGGCACTGCAGGTCCCACAGCCCGCAGCAGTGCACGAAGCCTCGCTGGCAGCGCTCAGGATGTCGCCGAAAGCGGCCGCCCTCCTCTTGGTGCTCCTGGCCGTGGCAGGTGAGGCAGCGCGGGGTCCCCGTCCCGTAGGGGGATGGCGGGGCTGAGCACGTGGCCGTGCCTCGGGGCGGGATGGGAGTCAGCTCTGACCCTGTGCCCGTGTGCCTGCAGGGACGCGGGCCGACGTCAGCGCCGACCAGGTGGCCACTGTGCTCTGGAAGTACTTCACCGAGCTGGGCAGCAATGCCAAAGAGACCGTGGATCAGCTGCAGCAAGCCGAGATCACCAAGCAGCTCAAGTGAGCAGAGGGGCCTGGGCACTGGGGCTGCGGGCAGGGGAGGGCGCAGGGTGCTGGCTGCTGAGTGCCGGGAGATGGATGCTGGGTGTCGGATGCTGGGCACTAGGTGCTGGGTGCTGGGTGTCGGACACGGGGCACTGACTGCCTGCTTTCCCCAGCACCCTGCTGCAGAGCAACCTGCAGAGTGTGAACTCCTACGCCGAGGAGCTGCAGCGGCGCCTGGTGCCCTTTGCCACGGAGCTGCAGGCGCAGCTGGTGCAGGACTCGCAGCGGCTGAAGGAGCAGATCCGGCGCGAGCTGGCCGAGCTGCAGGCCAAGCTGGCTCCCTACGCCGACGAGGTGCACCAGCAGATCGGCACCAACATCCGTGAGCTGCAGGCCAAGCTGAGCCCCTACGCCGACGAGCTGCGCTCGCAGGTGGACCGCGGCACCGGGGAGCTGCGGCGGGCGCTGGAGCCCTACACCACCGAGCTGCGGGAGCGGCTGCAGGACAGCACCGACAGCATCCAGGCCTCCCTCGGCCCCTACGCCGAGCGGCTGCAGAAGCAAATCGACAGCAGCGTGGAGGGGCTGAAGGGGCAGCTGACGCCGCTGGCCGACGAGCTGAAGGGGCAGGTGGCACAGAGCGTGGAGGGGCTGCGCAAGGGGCTCAGCCCTTACGCCCAGGAGGTGCAGGACGGCCTCAACCGGCAGCTGGAGAGCCTCTCGCTGCAGATGGAGCGGGCGGCCGAGGAGCTGCGCTCCCGCCTGGCCGCCAGCTCGGAGGAGATGCGTGCCCAGCTCAGCCCGCTGGCCCAGGAGCTGCGGCAGGTGCTGGGTGGTGATGCTGAGGCCGTGCGGCAGCGGCTGGCCCCGCTGGCACAGCAGCTGGATGAACGCGTGGCGCAGGCGGTGGAGGCGTTCCGGCAGCAGGCGGCCCCCATCAGCGAGACCTTCCGGCAGCAGCTGGTGCAGAGGCTGGAGGAGATGCGGCAGAAGCTGGACTCGGGCGCTGCCGGCGTGGAGGACCACCTGGACCTCCTGGAGAAGGAGGTGCGGGAGAAGGTGGCCGCCTTCCTCAGCACCACGGAGCAGGCGGAGAGCTGAGCACTCCCTGGCACCCAGAGCAATCACGCCTTCTCCCCGTGGCAGAAATAAACTGGCACTTTGTGATGCACCCCGTGGTCTGTGTCCGTCCTTCTGCAGCCATCCTGGTCTCCAGGTGACCTCGGAATTTGGGTCCCAGGGAGCCTGAACTGGAGCCTGGGATGTCACCGCATCACGGTCCTGGTGATACATGGACTACCCTGGGGCTCTGGAGGGGAAGGTGTAAACCTGAGCACCTCACTCCTCATGGCCGGGCCTCAGGCGCTCTGCAGCTCTGCAGCTCTGCAGCTCTGCGCTGCCCTGCTCCGGCCCCTTGCCCCCAGCGGGACCCCGGCCCCCAGCCCCAGAGCCCACTGAGGATGGGTGACACACAATGGGGTGCTGCACAATGGCAGAGTACTCCCAGGGGTGACCCCGCATGCAGAAGTGTTTGCACAGAGCAGGGAACAGGGCCGGACTTTGGCCCCCAGCCCCAGCACCGTCTATGTGGGGGCATCCCTGGAGGTGCCGGGTTCCAGCAGGTTTGCTCCTGCCACTGTTTGCTGGGTTGCTTCAGAGCAAATATTTCAAAGCCCGGGGTCAGCAGTCAGGCAGGAGGAGCTCTGCAGCAGCCCGTGCATTGCTGCCATGGGCACTCTTCTGCTCAGAGCAGGGGGACAAGACCTGCACCGAGAGCACTGGTATACTTCTTGGGGGAAAACTGGTAAAAGAGATACACAAAACCACTGAGCCTTTGGCATTCTGTAGGGAAGTAGCTGCTCACAATTTGCAATTAGTCAGCCCACATCCCAGGACCACACTCCGGCCCAGGCACTCCCTGCTCTGCTCCCCCATTCCCCTCACAACAGACCCCTCATCCCGGGCACAAGGAATTCGCTCCATGATACAAAGGTCAGGTGGGAGCGAAGGTCAGCTCCATCCTGAGGAGCCCACAGAGCAAACAGCGAGGGCCCGTTATCACTGGCACAACAACAACTTATCCGCCCGCTGGGAGATGCTGGGGAGGGCTCAGTGCAGCCCTGGGGGTTAAGGTCAGGCCGGATGGCCACAGTCCGGCTGGCGCAGGGCACGTGCAGCGGTCAGGTGATGGGCACTCACGTCATCCCCCAGGCACGCCGCTGAACCTCCACGTTGTATTTACATGGAGTGAGGTCCAAAAAACCTACCCAGGTGGATGCGCTTATCGCCGAGCTCTTCTGCTGCCCGCAGATGGGTATATAAAGTGAACCCGTGCCTGGCCGCAGCAAGAGGTGACAGCAGCCAGGTGCAGGGCAGAGGTGCAGCCTCGCTGTGCTCCCTGCGCTGGGGGCACCCGGCCTCTGGCAGAACGCGTCCGACCTCGCTGGGCAGCCCCACTCGGGAGCAGCGCTACTCCTGGCCCCAGAAGTGAGGTAAAATCGGGGAGCGAAATGCAGGGACGGATGGCTCGTGGGACAGAGAGCTGCACTGCAGCACGAACTAACGCTCCCCTTCTCTCTTCCTCCTGCAGCAGATCATGTCGCTGAAGGCTGCGCTTCTGCTCACCCTCCTGGCCACTCTGCCAGGTTGGTGTCTATGTGGCTCCGGGCTGCCCGGTGGCAAGGGGATGGGGCAGAGTAGGGGACGGGGGAGCTCTGGCAACAGCCACTGCAGAGCAGAGGCGGCCACCGCTCACATGGCACAGCAGCTCTGGCCCCGTGATGGGTTTCCAAGTTCCCTTGAACCCGTCCCATGACCGCTGTGTGCCGACCTGTCCCCATCCTCACACTACCTCGTGACTCAGAGTGAGTCATCAGCAGAGCTGGTGGTGGCTGCTGCAGGCACGGGGCCCTGCAGGACGGCGAAGCCCTTGCGGTTGTGCCCCTCAGTCACTTCGGGAGTGGGTTCCCAGGTGACACAGAACGGGTAGAACACACGCTGAAGCCCAAGAGCACCCCACCCCACACCCACATTCAACCAACCCAGCTGCTCTGTGTTTCCCCAAGCCTTGCTCTGTGTCCCCAGCTCCGCGAGCTGCTCCACTAACCACTGCCCTTCTCCTTGCAGTGTCACCAGCCGAGCTGGCACGCAGTGGCTTCTGGGAGTACCTCAGCCAGCTGACCAGTGACAAGGACAGCCTGGAGCAGGCGCAGGGCAGCAAGCTGGGCAGGGAGTTCACGTGAGTATCCTGCTCCTGGGGCTCACGCCCCACTGAGAAGAGCTGGACATAAAGCTCGTTCCCTTCCTGTAAGTCAGTAGCGCTTTATTAACTGTGTCCGCTGTCTTGTACAGAAACCTGAAGGAAAGCTTCCAGGATGGGGTCAGCACCGTGGGGAACTTCCTTGAGAAGCTGGCGCCTCTCAACAGAGGCATCCAGCCACGGCTCTACCACGACTCTGACAGCCTGCGGAAGCTCATCAGGAAGGAGCTGGAGAGCCTGAGAGTGAAACTGTCCCCTTATGTGGACGATGTGCACCACAGAGTCGGCAAGCACCTGGAAGACCTCCGCTACCAGCTGCAGCCCTTCACCGAGGAGCTGCTGGACCAGGTGTCCCTGCGCGCGCGGGAGCTGCAGCGGCACTTGACGCCCAGCCGCGACGTGGCGGCTCAGCTGCTGGACGGCGTGGACGAAGTGCAGCGCTTCATGGCTCACTACGCCGACAAGATCGCCTTCCACACGGACCAGGTGAAGGACATCTTCCAGCCGTACGCCGACAGGCTGGTGAGCGAGATCCAGCGCTCAGTGGAGGAGCTGCACAGGAACGTGGTCCCGCACAGCCCCGCCAGCCCGGAGCAGCTCAACCAGCACATCCGAGAGCTGTCCGCCAAGCTGACGCAGAACGCGCGGGACCTGCACCGCAACATCCAGCGCAACCTGGAGCAGCTGAAGGCCAAGCTGAGCCTTCGCCCCAGCGGCCCCGGGGAGCGCTACGCCGAGGAGATGGCCCGTGAGGTGCAGCGGCGCATCGAGGAGTTCCGCAGGGACACCTATCTCCAGATCCAGGACTTCACGCGGGCCGTGCACCAGGAGACGGAGGACATGAGGCTGAAGCTGTCCTCCCGGCCCCATCACTCGGAGGAGGCCGCGGGCAGCCCGGCCCCGCTGGAGGACCTGCGGGCCAGCCTGGACGCGCTGTGGCGGGATCTGTCGCGCAGCCTGAGCGAGCGCGGCGGGGACGCGCCCTGACGGCCGGGCACGGGGTGGGGGGAGCGGGGCCGGGCGCAATAAAGGCTCCGAGCCACCAGGCCTCGCCTCCTCCGCCACCATCACCGCCCCCTACACCTCCCTCCTCACGTGATTTTTCCCCCGTCACGTGACACTTCCACCGTCACGTGGCCGCGCGGTGCGCAGGCGCGTTGGTGGCGGCCCGGCCAACATGTCGGCGCTGGGCGCGGTGGAGGCCGCGGGTACCGGGGGGACTGCCCTGTTCCGGCCCCTCAGCGCCGAGGATGGCGAGCAGCAGCCGGCGGAGATCGAATCCTTGTGCATGAACTGCTTCCGCAACGTGAGGGCGGAAAGGGGTGGCGGTGGGAAAGGGCGTAGGGGCGTGCTGGCGGAGAGAGGCCCGCGGGAGGCCGGAGCGCGGTGGGCGCGTGGGGACGGGGCCCCGCAGGGCAGGGCCGTGCAGGCCGCGCCCCGGCTCCATCGGGCTCCTCGCTGCTGCAGGGGGTGACGCGGCTCCTGCTCACCAGGATTCCCTTCTTCAAAGAGATCATCGTCAGCTCCTTCGCCTGCGAGAGCTGCTCCTGGTCCAACACCGAGATCCAGTCGGCGGGCCGGATCCAGGAGCAGGGTGTGCGCTATGCCCTGGCCGTGGCCTCCCGGCAGGTGAGCAGCACAGCCTGCCCCTCATCCCCCGGCAAACAGCTGGGTCTGTATCGAAGGGAAGCAGAGAGAGCTACCTCAGAGCTGCCCTGTGTGCGCCTTCATTCCTTACATGCTGGTCTTACTTACGATTAAAAGCTCCTGTTCCGTTTGAGAAATAACTTTATTTTTGGTATTAACCAGTTAAACCCAAAATATATGTTTGACTAATGCACTTCTGTGTATAGTAAGTATCTTCCTGCGTACCCCATTCCTCTTGCCAGCTCGTTGGTCCCTTGCTCTGGTGTCTGCAGTGAACAGCACCTGCAGCTCTCTCACCAGAGCTGCAGAGGTTGTGAGGAGTATGCCCCTCCTGAGTGGGTGGGTGAGGCAGGAGTTTGGGCTGGCTGCTGTGTGGACTCTGCAGGTGTAACTTCAAACTGGGATGGTCTGTTTTTCCCATTTCTGCCTCACAACAAGGGGGGAGGCTGCTAAAGCTGCCCTGAAGCTAGTGCTGCTGCTTCCGCAAGAGGTGCGTGCCCCAGTCTGGGCACTTAGGGTGTGGGAGCTCCTAGTCCTAATGCTGCTTGTGAACTGTTGTGTGCAGGATATGAACAGGGAGATTGTGAAGACTGACTGTGCCACTGTTCGAATTCCAGAGCTGGACTTTGAGATCCCTGCCTTCTCCCAGAAGGGAGGTGGGTATGTGGCCTGCGCCCACTTGCATGCCTCTGTCATGTAGTAGGCAGGGTTTGAAGAACAGCCTTCCTGTCTGTGCGTGTAGTCAGGGCAAGTTGTCAGGTTTGGGAGCACTGCTGCGGTGTACTTAATGCAGCTCTTCTGTTTCGTTCCCTGTCAAGTTCTTACCACCATTGAAGGCATAATTGACAGAGCTGTCGTGGGTCTGGAGCAGGACCAGCCTGTCCGCAGGGTAAGGAGCTGTGTGAGAGGAATCTCTTAAGATGCT
The DNA here is from genome assembly GCF_002078875.1 of Numida meleagris. Taxonomy (NCBI): domain Eukaryota; kingdom Metazoa; phylum Chordata; class Aves; order Galliformes; family Numididae; genus Numida; species Numida meleagris. The sequence continues at coordinate 5,291,746 of NC_034431.1, read as the reverse complement.
TGCTTGACAAACGCTTACTTTGTTTCTCCCCCACCTATTGGCTTTACGCTCTGCTAAGTGTATTGTGAGCTCTGGTTTTTGCTATTTGATGGTGTTATCTTCAGCTCTGAGTTGCCCCTGATATCAGTCTCAAATGTGTCCTCTTGCAGGCAACAGACAAAGAGGTGGCAAGTAAAATAGATGAGTTCATTACTAAGTTAAAGCAGCTGAAAGAAGTACATTCCCCTTTCACATTTGTAAGTATGTCCAGGAGAGCAGACCCATTCTGTTGGAGGTGTGGGCTGGCTTCCTAAGGCTTCCTGTGGCTCTCTTCTCCTATAGATCATAGATGATCCTTCAGGGAACAGCTTTGTGGAGAATCCCCACGCACCACAGAAAGATGAAGCTCTTGTAGTCACTTATTATAAACGGACTCCCCAGCAGGCTGCCATGTTGGGTCTTGAGGTAACGTGGAGGTGTTGTGCTCCCTTCCTGCTCAGCCTTGCCCTCTCTGTTGCTGGTGAGGTGGTGTCAGCTTTCCTCACGTGCAAGGCCAGCTGGCCTGGGCGTGCCCTCAGGACCGATCTGCCCCTCACTTCCTGGGAGACCCTGAATTAGAGAGGAAGTTAATATTGCTTCTGGCCTCTTCTGTTGCAGGAAGAGGAGTTGGATGAGAAGCCAGCTGATTCTGCAGAGGATTTGAGGAACGAGGTGGGTGATTTTTGCAAGGTAGTGATAGCTCTGTGCAGGTGACTGCACGTGGGGCAGGCTTCCAGGGCTGGCTGATGCTCTCTGACTGTCCTTTTCATTCCTGTTCTCTAGGTACTGCAGTTCAACACCAACTGTCCCGAGTGCAATGCTCCAGCTAACACAAACATGAAGCTAGTGCGTATCCTTTGAGTGATGGAACGGGCCCACATGGGTGTCTTCTGCTGAGGTCTTTGCAAAAGCCAGGGTGAGGGCTGCTTTGTGAGCTGCCCTAGACCTATTCCTGCTGCGTCCATAAGGCACAAATAAATTATTTTGAGTAGAAGTTGCAGGCCACTCTTAAATTTTTCTTCTGTTGAATTTTTCTTGACTGTCTGCTCCAGAAATCCCACACTTCAAGGAAGTGATTATCATGGCCACAAACTGTGACTCCTGCGGGCACAGAACAAATGAGGTAAACTACTGACCTCTTTTTTTTTTTTTTTTCCTTTTTGGGTGCTGGGGAGTGTGTTCTTCTGTGCTTTGGTGGGTAGGAGTTTCTCAGACTCACTGACCAGAGTCCCGCGTTCCTTAAATGAGTGAGAGAATTTTGTGTCTTGAAGAGCTCCATTTAATGAATGAGGATAATCCATCTCCAGACCTGTGTGTGTTCCCTGGTTTTGAGGGGTTGTCTTCACATCTGGAGTAGCCTTTGCACAGCAAGCTGAGCTGCCAGGGCAGGCCCTCTGAGAGCATCCTGGCCTGACTCAAGTACAAAAGTCCTGTCTGCTGACTGCCAGGTGTTCCTAGGTGAAGTCTGGAGGAGCAATTGAACCCCAAGGCACCAGGATTACCTTTAGAATTACTGATCCTTCAGACATGACAAGAGACATCCTAAAGGTAATGAGCCTTCAGGTGCCTCCGTCCTTGGCTCCTGTGAAGGGTGCACGGTGGCCTGGCTGTTCCCTGAGGAGTGGAGCTGTCGGGATTCATGTGCATTCTCTGTTGCAGTCGGAAACGTGCAGTGTGGAGATTCCAGAGCTGGAATTTGAGCTGGGAATGGGAGCACTGGGAGGGAAATTCACCACTCTGGAAGGGCTGCTGAAAGATATCAAAGACTTGGTGAGTGGTTCTCTGTTGCCAAAGGGGCTTGTTTTTCTCAGGGAGGAGCAGTGCACTCCCCTGTGTGCTTCTTGTTCCCTTCTCAGCATAGTGTGTCAGTTGTACTTGTGGATTCTTGTCTCCAGCTCCTGTATCCCACTGGTTTGGTGGCAGCGTGGGTCAGACTTGGTCATGCTGTCAGCTTGAGTCCTTGCACTCTGCCTGAAGGGCACTTCTCAACACCCAGCAGAGCTCAGACCCCTCTGTATTAATATTTAGTCTGCCTGTGGCGAGGGGGCTTTGGTGCTGGCTTTCTGTGCTGCGTTAATGCCTGGGTCTGCTCTTCTAGGTTGAGAGAAACCCATTCACCTTGGGGGACAGCTCTACTCCAAGCAAAACAGAAAAGCTGCAGGAGTTCATTGGCAGATTGCAGGAGGTAAGTATACTCTTAACTCCAACTGTAACGTGGTTTTGCCATCATTTTTGCTGTTTTGAAGTGTGTTAACTCCTTGCTAAAGTGTCACCGTACCTCTTCAAGCTGTTCCCCACTTGCCCTTCGTGCTGTCGCATTTTGTCAAGCTAGTGCTGTTACTGAGGAAGATGTTAGAACTCTGAAGTGTGCCATGAATCTGCTGGTGCTAGAAGTACTGAAGGATTAGAAGAAGCCTTAAACTATTGACGTGCTGCTCTCTTTCTGCAGATAATTGAAGGAAAGACAAAGGCTCTCTTTGTAATGGATGACCCTGCAGGCAACAGCTATCTTCAGGTACGGAGTTGTGCACTCAGACTTGAAGTATTCTGAACAGCTTGAGTGTAATTTCTTATTTTCCTTGATGCATGTTGGCTGTCAGGGTTCCTTTTGGGCTTGGGTACTGAGTGGGCTTCTGCAGGCTCTGCCCAGGGAAGGAAAACTGCTGGTGGCTTTGTGGGAAGGAAGGTGGGAGCAGCGTCAGCTCTCTGATATCAGAGAAGCTGGTAGCCCTGTCTGGACTGAATGATGTAGTCTGGCATGAAGGACAGGTCTTACCCTTGGTGCAGTGGTTGGATTTAAATCTGCCTGAAGTTCTGCAGCACTACTGAAGCATTTACAGCCCGAGGCTCGGACAAGCTGTGCAGGAAGCTTTTCTCTGCCCGCAGAACGTGTACGCCCCAGAGGAGGACCCGGAGCTGAAGGTGGAGCACTATGAGCGCACGTTCGAGCAGAACGAAGACCTGGGCCTCAACGACATGAAGACCGAGGGCTATGAGACAGCGCCGGCCTCGGGCCGATAGCAGCGCGGGGCGAAGCAGCCCTGTCAGCGCTGTGAGGAGCAGAACTCATTCCTTCCCATGCCGCTGGAAGAGCAAGGAAGAAGTTCCTGGTGGGGCTGTTGGGGAGGGGTTATTTAAAAGCTGGTTGCGCGGCTGCTGGAGCGCAGGGGCCCCGGGCGCTGTGCTGTGTGCCAATAAAGCGATGTCTCGATGCAGGTGCTCGCGTGTTGGCAGGGCAGAGCTGGGCGCCCCGCCCCTCGGCGTGACCCCACCCCCCCGAGGGCGAGGCCCCGCCCACCAACCGTCCCGCCATGGGGCGCCGCCCACTGCTCCGCGCCGCGACGCCGGAAGTTCCGCCCATAGCCCCGCCCCAAACTGCGACGCGCGGTCCTTCACTTCCGGTCGCGGTGCCATGGCAGCGCAGGGGCTCTCCAAAGCGCAGTACTTGCAGCGCTACCTCAGCGGCCCGCCCGCCGCGCAGCCCCGCCGCCGCCGCAAAAAGAAGCCTCCGAGCGGCTCCGGTAGAGCCGGGTGAGTGTGGGGGACACGGCCCGCGCAGGCCGTGGCCTCCCCTGGGGCCTACATCTTTTTCCTCCTCCCGGCGCGGCCTGCGGGCCTCGGGCGGGCGCTCCGCTGATGGTGGCCCTCTCTCCGCCCTCAGGATGCGGATCGTGGATGACGACGTGGGCTGGAGCAGCATCGCCGCCGTGCCCGAGAAGGAAGAGGAGGAGGACGAAAGCGACATGCCCGTGGTGAGCACGTAGGCCCGGGCCTGGTCGTCATGGAGGGGCGAGTAGTCTGTATCTGGGACGGTTATGTTTGGAGCCGCTTATAAACACCGAAAGTGTGGGGCAGGGCCTGTGGGATGGCTGTTAGAGCCTGAAAAAAGCGGGGCGGGGGGGGGGATGAGGCAGAGGGAGTGGAACAGCTGTAGAATGTGCTGGGTGCTGGCTGGGAATATAGGCACGGAGAAGAGAAACACTGAAACAGATAGGGAAGAGAGAGGCTGAAAGCAGAGACCTTGGATCCATTTTTTCTAGTGAAGGAATAGCTAATTGTTTGGTTTAGATAGGTAGATCCTTTTACTTTTTAAGCTGTGTTGTGTAGTCTGGTATTTCATCTTCAGGTGGCAGAGTTCATTGATGAGCGTCCGGATGAAGTGAAGCTCATGGAGGAGTTCCGAACAAACACTAAATGGAAACTTTTAGGAGGTGAGGGTGGATCTTGCTGGCTCTTCTGCCTGAATGTTTTTACGGTTCCAAACAATGAAATCACAAAATGAAAGTAATTATGAAGAACCATAATGACTTACTGATTGTTTTTCATTCAGATCAGAATGAAGATTCACAAAGCTCAGACATTTCAGTACCTGCCAAGCCTACCACAAGGTATGGATCTCCTGCTGCAAACTCTAGCATTGATGAATCCTTTTTTCTGTTTTCACTTGTTGCGTTCTGTAGTTTCAAGGTCTGCAGCAAAGTGTGAGAAGCAGCTTACACCAGGATACCTTTTCTCCTGGTGAATCTGCTCTGGCTGGGGGAGAGGAGCTTCCAGCTAGCATGTTGTTTGGGTTTCTACAAGGTCCATGAGCAATTATCCCACAGTTCTTTGACAATATCAGGGCAATCTGAGCGATGATCAGCGGTAGATGTGGAACGTAGTGAGGATGGTGGTGTTACAATATGCCTCTTTTCTGAGGTAGTTGTGGAATGTTCCGCGATCAGAGGTCAGATTGAGACGGTGTGAAGGAGTATTGTATTATGAGAAGGTGATTATTTGAGGGTGCGTAGTAGGTTTTATAGTTTGAGTATTACAAGGGTTAATGGAGAGTTTAAAGTGATACTGTTAAAGTTTTTCTGTGATCTGAGTTGTCTTGGAGTGTTTCTGGGATCTGTTTTGGGAATTCTGTGGCTTAGTAATGCAGATCGCTGTATGGTACCCTACTGTTAGCTTCACTGATCCTGTCTGGTTTCTGTTTCTGCTCTGAAGACAAGAAAGCAAAATGAATAAGCTGACTCTTATTTGAAGCTTTTCCTTCTCTCTTAGGCAACAGCGTCACGACTCCCCAGACAACTCACCGCCGAGGCGAGTGCGGCATGACTCCCCAGATTTGTCCCCTCCTAGACAAGAGAGAAATGATTCTCCCAGC